>NC_059484.1:11602665-11782591 GCF_018139145.2 Gymnogyps californianus
CCAGGAGTGACCCACCCACATGGGCAGAGCAGCGCGTGCTGCCTGTCCCCAGGCTGGCCCTGCCCCGGAGAACGGGGCACTAGCAGGGAAGAGGCATGCAGGGAGGATAGAGAGAGCAGACAAAAGGCTTACTGACTTGTCAAGGCTCAGCACCTGTAGGGGAGAGGGAAAGAGAAAGGGAGGAGAGAAAGAAAGAAAAAGGAAGGTGAAATTAGACCCGCAGCACCCGTGAAGTTCCCAGAGCTCACCTACAGCCTGCACCAGTCCCCCGACCCCCAAAACTCATGCTCAACTCATCCAGGGCTGGGAGCACACTGGGACACAGCGGCAGACACCAACAGACCAGACCATGCCTCCCTCAGCCCCTCAAAACAGGCTGGGTGCCCAGGGCAGCCAGGGCCGTATCCCCCATTGCCCACTTTCAGGGCACCACGGCAGCTCTCAGCAGGAGGGGCAGGGACCGGCAGCTGCCAGACACACGGCAGCCGGGTGGGCAGCCTGCAGAGGCGGGAGCTTCTTCCCTGCGAGTGGGGTGAGGACAGCGCTGCGCAGGGCTCAAGGGCTTCACTTTGCCCAGCCCGTCCCGGCAGCCAGGGGACCAGCAGGACGTCCCCGGGCAGGCGCTGGCTGGTGGCCACAACGCAGACACCGCTTCCCTGCTGCCACAGACGCCAGCAAATGTCCTGCTACGATCGCCGTGCCGTGCCCCGCAGGACTCCCCACAGGCTGACATGTCCCTGAGCGAGGGACCGGCATGTGCGTGGCTGTGTGTCCCCACGTGTGATAGTCTTGTGCCACCTCAGCACCAGCCATTGGGGGACCCCGGCACGGGCACTATTGCCCACTCCCACCCATGGGTGCCTGGCATGCAAGGCGCAGCAGGGCCGGGCAGCAGGCTCCCCCCGATCCTCGGGGAGCAGGACGGACAGCAACATACCCATTGTGCTGGGGGGTGCAGGCGGGCACCAGGGGCACGTACGTCACGGGTTTCATCACCAGCCCGGGCCGTGGGTTCGGAGGCGAGCCGGCCCCGAAGGGCCGAGCTGTTTTGTTGAGGGTGGTGCTGGGAGCGAAGTTATATTTCAGGGGTTCAGAGCAGGGGAGTGAGTCCTGAGCGAGACAAAACACACAGACACGGGCTCACATGTCAAGCAGCATGCAAGGGGCAGCCCCGGGCCAGGCAGCACAGCAGGCAGCCAGGTAGGAAAGCCGGACAGCACGTGCACCTCAGACACCAGGCTCTGCCAGGCCGGCACCTCTCTCCGCAGGGCACCCGGCCCAGCGACAGCAGGTCACGAGCCTGGCCCGAGGGTTGTTGGAGGATTAGTAAGTGACCTGGACGCTCGCTGCTGCCCGCGGCAGGGCGGTGCATGCACACACGCCGATCGCAACCGTCCCACGGCACAAAGCTGAACACATGCAGGTGGCTTCCGTCCAGGAGCCACCAGTCACCGGCCCCAGCCCTGCTTCCCTGTGCCAGGGCACTCCCCAGCACCAGCAAACATGGGGCCCCAAGGTCGTGCTGTGGCTGCCCAGCCTCCTCCCCTGCGTCGGCCCCTCTGCACCCCTGCTCGCACCCGGCACCAGCGGGGGCACGGACAGGCAGCAGCCAGGGCCCGGGTGCCCGCTGGGCAGACCCTGCTCCCTCCAAAGCCCTGTGGTGCCAGGGGTCAGAGCTGCTCCTCCAGCGGGGAGTTTTCCAGCCCTCCAAACACACCCCAGTCCCCCAGAAGCCCGCGGGCCCCAGGAGCAAGTCCATTTGTCCAGCTACGCTCAGAGATTCCGCTCCCCTGAGACGAGGCTGAGCTGCCGTTGCAGCGCCAGGAGCAACACGTACCTTCTGCGGCTTCCCCAGGTGGTTCTGGGCTCTGCAAGAGAGGAGACAGCCGGGCAGGTGCTGGAACTGGCCCAGCCACCACCGGGACGCTGGTACCCCAGGGATACAGCACCCACCCGAGAGGAGCCACAGCTAGCTGGCACTGCCCCATGGCTCGCAGGTGAGGGCCGGCAGCCAGGCTAAGCCTTAGCCAGCCAAGCAGAGCCCTTGGACCCAGCCAGGGGCTGGCAGGCTCTGAGCAAGGAGCAGCAATGCTGGGAGGTGGTGATGCCAGGAGATGGCACTGGGCAGAGGGCCCTGGCTCTGCTCTAGCCACACCAGGACCCCAGGTTTGCAGGACCCGCAAATCCTACCTGCTCAGGGTGAGGCAGAGCCTGTCCCCGCAGGCACGGATCCTGTTCTGGGCCTCGATGTGCGTCATGGAGCTGGTGCTCTCCCCGTCGATGTACAGCACCCAGTCACCCACTCCCACGCCGGCCTGGGCCGCCTTCCCGCCCGGCGTCAGCTGCAGAACAGACAGAGTCAGGGAGAGCCGGGCCAGCCAAGCAGCGACGCAGGAGCAGAGGGACACCCTCGTCCTTATGAGAGCAGGGGTCTGCTGGGGCCCAGGCTCCCTCATGCAACACCCAGCCCAGCACAGGACAGGACACCCATACAGGCCTGACCCAGGGGGAGGTAGGGACCCCCGGATCACCCCTCATTTCCCAGTGCATTAGCCCAGAGCAGCCTCTTCCCCTCCACAGCAGTGGAGTGCTCAGCACTACCCCAGGGCGCTGCCCAGCCCCTGCCCTCTGGCACAGCTAGGGGCCACGCCAGCACCCTGGAGCCCCATCCCCATGATGCCCAATGGCAGAGGTGGCGCTGGCTCAGCCTCGGTAGCAGGCCCGGCCACCCCTTGGAGCTGTCCCCGCAGTCCCGGGGCGGGAAGGGAGTGCAGTGAGTCAGGGCCCATCGGGCAGCCCACGTCTCGCTGCAAACCGCAGGCTTGTCCAGCCCTTCGCCTGGGGCGAGAGGGGGGGGACAGGGGAGGCACCCCCCGGGTGCTCCCCCCAGCCGCCCACGCTCCCATCCCGTTCCCCTCCCGGTGCCGGCAGGCGCAGACATTACCTCATCCCCACAGAGGAGAGGGAGCCCCCCCGGGGCAGGGAGACACCCGCCCCCACCCACGCTGCTCCCCTAGACCTTGCCCCGCCGGGGCAGCCAGCAGCACAGCCATGGGTTCCCCTGCCCGGCCACGGTGCCAGGGATGCGCCTTGCCCCTGGCATGGCTCTACGGCATGGCTCTACATCAGCCCCGTGCCACGAATCAGAGGCTGCCCTCCCCTCCCGCTGGGGATGCACAGCCAAAGGCGAGCAGGGCCCCGAGCGCCGCACGCAGCTCCCAGGCACTGACTGACAGACAGACAGACAGACGTGGGCAGGCTACAGCCATTCCTGCTCCTCCAGCACGGAAGAACTCAAGGCGCTTGGACCCGGACCAAGTATTTCCTCAAGTCCTGTTCGACATGAACATAAAAGGAGCGAGCCAGATTCCCAGTGCCGTCAGAGGGCTGAAAAATCCCTGCCGCCGAGCCCCAGCCCCTCCTTGCCCGCATGCAGGGCCCGGCTCGCCCCAGAGCCGCACTCCCCTTCCCCACGCCAGCACCGGCCCTCCACGTGAGGCCAAACCCCACACCCGGGCTGGATGCAGCCCAGCTCCACCTGCATCCTGTGGCCGTCCCCAGTGGGACATGGGTAACCGCTCCGGTGCCCCCGTGCCACCCAGCGCCCACTCCTCCTGCCCGGCACGGGAGGGTGCCCTGGGCGGCAAGTGGCGCCGGCCGGCTCCTGGCACACTGCTGCAAGCCCCAGCTTGCTGCCCTGGAGGGCTAGGGAAGGCGCGGGGCGGCTGCGTGGGTTTGGAGGCAGGAGCGGGAGCTGGGAGAGGTTTTCACACAGCCGCCTGGGAAGGGGAGAGCGCGGCAGGCTGCGTCACGCAGCCGCACCCAGCCTGGCCAGCACCGCTGCGCTCCCCTTCCCCCTCCGCGTCGGCACGCCAGGAAACCCCTTCGGCAGGTGCCAGCTCAGCCGGGAGCCATGGCAGTGCCAGCGTTCCCACTTCCCGCCCGGCCCCGCTAACCAAGGCTTCCTTCCTCTCCTCTCCACCCAGCCAGTCCTTTGTTCCCCATGCCTCCGTCACTGCACCCAGCGAGGTACCCACCGGCTGCCCCTATCCAGGGCTCGGGCACCCCAGAGTCTCACCCCACATGGAGGGGAGTCGGGTGCCTGCACAAGGGCCCCGGCAGCATCTCCTAGCACCTTCCTGCCTACAGCACCAAGGATCTCTCCTCTTCCCTGGCTGGCAGATGCTGGGATGTGCCACACAGCACCCAGCTCCCCAGACACCAGCCGTTAACCTGGCTCCACCGCAAGCAGCTCGTGGCCACGGTCTCGCAGCCTGCCTAGCCAAGGTGTCAGGACCCCAGCAGAGCCCCTTGCCATGAAAGGCACATGTGCAGAGGACCAGGGTAGCACCTCTTTTGTGTGACCACCGAGCTGAAGCAGCCTCGCAGCTCACCCAGTAGTGTCACAACGATGGATGCAGCCGAGAGCCAAAGCACGCACCAGTGCTGCTTTCCCCCTGTGCTCCCTGGCTCCACAGAGCAGGGCCCCACTGCCAGCCCCGAAAGCCAGGGCAGGACACCTTCTTCCAGCCCGCTCCGGCAGCCCCAGGCCTGGCAGGACAGCCTGCCCTGCCAGCAGTACCCTTGCTCAAGGCAAGCAGTGGCCAAGGACAGCAGCGTGCTCCAGGCAGGATAAAACTCCTGGGGGGTGGGGATGCCCCTGGGGTGCAGAGCAGCGCAGGGTTACCCCTTCCCATCAGGCAGAGCCCACCGCCCTGCCATGCAGCCCAGCCTCTCCAGAGAGCCCCCTAAAGCTGGCTATGTCCTCTGGGAATCTCCTCACTGCTCCTGCCTGCCCTGCCCAGGATGACAGCGTTGCCCAAGCCCTGAGGGCAGCGCTGGCCTGCTCACATAGCGGGCCCGTTGCTTCACAAGGCCCCTGCCCCAGGCCCTGGGAGGCTCCTCCATCTGACCAGACCCTTTGTTAAGTGCTGGCTCGCAGCCAAGAGAAACATTTTTTAGAGAACAAACTCACTGAAGCCGTCTCTGCGTGCTCAGCAGAGATCAGCAGGCCCCGGGGCAGCAGCACTGGCAACTCCAGCCTCGCACAGTGCCCTAGGGTCCGTGCTCCATGCTGGGGTGCTGCGGAGACCCACACCCTCCGGGACAGGCGCACGGTGCCAGGCTTGTGCCGGGAGCAGGCCCCCACGCAGCGCTCAGTGCCACGAGCAAAGCTGTCCTTCAAGAAGCAGCCTCCGTGCCAGCTGCCCGAGCGTCGGCAGCACAGGCGATGCAGTCGCATTCCAAGGCTTATAAGGCAATTGTGTGGCTGGAGCCACGGCCAGCACCCACCCAGGGGACCGGGCTGCCTGCGGACAGGGACCCGCACACACCCAGGGGCCAGACCTGGCCTGGGTGAGCATCGCACTGTGAGTGGCTCGCACCAGGTGCCTCAGCCAGCCAGCAGCACAACGGCTCTCGCTCACGCTGGAGAAACGGGCTGGTTTTGCGGAGGGAGCCACGTCCCAGTGCAGGCAGCAGTGCGGGCAGCAGTGCAGGCTTCCTCTCCTCCCTGCCCATTTTGGGGG
Organism: Gymnogyps californianus; assembly: GCF_018139145.2. NCBI lineage: Eukaryota > Metazoa > Chordata > Aves > Accipitriformes > Cathartidae > Gymnogyps > Gymnogyps californianus. The sequence continues at coordinate 11,608,194 of NC_059484.1, forward strand.
CCAGCTCAGGTGCGGAGCTGGGAGCCATGCAGCAGGAGGGAGGGCAGAAGGGCACAAGCCAGGTCCCGGGATGCTGAGCCCAGCATCAGGGTGTGGACCGGGAGGGAGGCCAGCCCCACAGCTCGGAGACTGCGAGAGTGGCTCCCCTCCCCCTGTGGCGGGCACGCTCCGGAAGGGGCCTCCCCTGCTCCCCCAGCAGCCAGAATGACTCTGCAGAGGCTGCGCAGCATTTCACATCTCTGCTGCACTCCTCTGCCCGGAACACCCCCGTGCCAGACTGCAGCTGATAAGGCACCAAGGAGGCTACGCGGAGCCAGGCAGGGCAGGACGCAGCACTCCCGGGGCCCTGGCTCATCTGCATCCCCCATAAGGATCTGCTTCAGCCACCTGGACGCAGCCACCATGGCCTCCCCACCACAGAGGCAGAAGGAAGGATGGGTGTCACCGGTCTCAGCTTCTCTTACCCTGGAGATGGAGAGTGGCATGCTGAAATCCTTCCCTCCCTGCAGCCTGAAGCCCCAGGGCGCTGGCCCGTTCAGCATCACCTTGTAGGACTCCATGTCGCCCATCTCTGCAAGGGAAGAGGGTGTGATCCTGGCGTTAGGGTACACAGGAACAACACAGGGAGAGCAGGCGAGGACGGGGCCCAGCGCCTGGCAGGACAGGGCAGGAGAAGACAGGTCACGTTTCCAGCAGTAACTCCACCCTGACCATCCTACACTGTGGTTAGAGACGCACCACAAATCTATTGGCGTCTCCTCCAGCAGCGTCAGAGCCGAGGGGCCCAGGCTAATGCTGACTAGTGCCAGAGAGCCAGGCACAGCCCCGCTGCCACCCACAGTGGAGCCTGTGGGCTCCGCTCTCCCTCTCCCAAACCAGGGACGTGCTCTCCCTTACAGCACCCCAGAAACTCATACCGCTGAAAGCCAAGACTGTTTCAGACTGCGGAGAAGCGACAGCAGGTACAGAAGGATGGGAACCAGAAACGTTTTTGCCGGGTGAATTACCAGCAGCAGTGCAGGAGCTGCATGATGCCACCCGAGGCGCTTGGCAGAGCAGCCAGGCTGGTGCTCCGGCAGCCGGCCGAGCAGATGCTACCTGGGAGCAAGCCCATCTCCGCACACAGAGCCGGGGCTTCAGCGGGGAGGGAATCCCGGCACTCCCCTGCCTGCCAGGGCCGCGCTGACAGCTGTCAGCCGGCCAAGGCTCCGAGCATACGGGCCAGCCCCAGCCTCCCGGCCACCCCTCACCTGGAAGGAACCGCCAGGCGCCTGCAAAGCCCCCCAGGACCTTCCTCCTGCCGCTGCCAGGCGGGGGACACGGCCAGCTCTGGGGGCCTGGGGCCCTCCCCACCCCTCGCAAGGGACGGCGGGCTCCCAGCTGGGAGGCGGCGGAGGCTGCAGGGCCGGGGGCCAGCGTGCCCCCGCTCTCCCCGGGCCGGTGCGGGCTATATAAGGCGTGTAAGACGACACCAGCCCGCTCCCTGCTCGGGAGGGCCGGGGGAAGGCTGCGTGTCAGGCATTCCCGGCGCCCGGCAGCCGCGCAAGCCCCAGCGAGGCGCCGGGACCAGGGCGGCCTGGAGCGGGCGGGCAGGCAGCCCCCCGCGGGGCTGGGGCCGGGCTAGACCGGGGATCCCCAGCAGCCCCAGGCTGGGCAGCCCTCCTGCTCCTGAGGGGCCGCCGCGCCGGGCCGCCAGCCCTGCCCCACGGGGGCCCCCGGGCCCCGCTCCCCGTCCCGTCCCACACAGCCTCCCCTTTCCCGGGGGCGGCGACCCCGACCCTGCCCCACACGGGCCCGACCCTGACCGACCGCCTTCCCCAGGCCTCAGGCCTCAGCCCTGCACCCCTCATGCCCCACCCCCCCCCCCCGGCAGAGGACGGAGACCCCAGCCCTGCCGCGGCCCGCCCCGACCCTCCCGCACTCACTCACCCGCGGCCGGCCGGGCCCCCGGCGGAGCGGGGCCGAGCGGGCGGCGCCGCAGCGGGGAGCGGAGCAAAGCGGGCGGACTCGGGACTCGAACTCGACCACCGCCCCCTCCCGGCCCGGCCCCGCCTTATATAGGATCGAGAGGGGGTGGAGCCGGCAGACGGCTCGGCCAATCACCGCGTGCGCCTGCCTGCCGGGGCGGGCACGGCGGCGCCCCCTGGCGGCGAGGCGCGGGCTGCCCCCGACCGGCCGCGACACCACCGGTCCCGGGACCGACCCCCGCCCGCCCCCGCAGCACCGGCAGAGCCGAGTCCGGCCCAGGCTGTTTATTCACCGCACCGCACCACCGAACCGCATCCTGCCGGGGCTCAGGCCCAGTCCCGCGGGCCGACGGTCTCCCGGCTGAGCAGCCGCACCAGCTTGGCCCGGAGGTTGCTCTGGGGCTTGGGCCCGGAGCGCGCCGGCAGCACCTCCTGCCCCCCACGGCCCCAGCGCTGCTCCGGGGGCTGGGGGCTGCCCCGCGGGAGCTGGGCTAGGGCGGCCTGGTTGTCATAGAGGGGGCCTGCCTCACTGCTGTGGCCCTCAGGGGCCTGCCGGCACCCCAGCTCCCACTGCCCTTCCTCCTCCTCCTCCTCCCCGGCTGGACCTGGCTCCGCGGTGAAGATGTTCTCATAGAGGTGCTCGGGGGGCAGCTTCCCTGCGGCCCAGGCCTCACTGGAGCCCGGCCGCCCCGCTGCGAAGAGGGGCTGCTGGCCCCGAGCAATAGAGGCATAGACAATGGGGCCTGTGCCCTCCGGCTCCGGCGGGGGGAAGCGGAGGAGACTGGTGGGGGGGTGGGAGGCAGGCTGTGCCCCCCCCAGGGGTGGGCTGGGCTGGGGCTCCTCAGCCCTGGGGCCCCAGGGCTGGGGCTCGAGGCTCTGTGCAGAGAGCTGGGGGTCCGGGGCACAGAAGAGCCGGGGGTCCGGGGCATCCTTGCCCTGCTGCTGGCAGGCGATAGTGGCAGCCACAGCCCGGCAGAGCTCTGGCGCCCGCGGGGTGCTGAAGGTGAAGGTGCCCTCGCCGGAGTCACTGCGGCGGCCGGCCTCAAAGGAAAAGACAGTCTGTGGGGCCAGAGGGCAGGGTGAGGGACTGGCACTCGCCCTAGGCAGCCAGCAGCCCCAAGGAGGGAGGGGGGCACCCACCTGATCCTGGCCAAACTTGCGGAGAAAAGGGTAGGGCCAGGTGAGCAGGGGCTGGCGGGACTGCGCATCCTTCAGCGTCAGGCTCTGGGGAAGGACTGAGAGCAGGTAGTGCCCGTGCAGGCCACAGCGGGCGGACGCGTCTGTCCGGACCACCAGCACCGGGAATTCAGTCACTACGGGAGCAGAGCAAGGCAGGGGTCAGCACCGCAGCGCTGAGCCGGGGCCCGCCCCAGCCCTATCCACCACCCCGGCACGTACGGTCCTGCCAGGAGGAGTAGAGGGAGTTCTCCTCCATGGGGACAGCGGGGCTGGGCTGCGTCCTGGCACTGCTCTGCACTGTCTCCTTTGCACCCTGAAACAGAAGGATGTGAGCGCAGCCCCCGGACCAGGGCACGCAGCCTGCCCACGCACCCTGGAGCTCACCGGCTCACCCGAGCCAGGAGCAGCATGAGGGATCCCAGCTATGCCGGACCCCACGGTACCTGGAAGGCCAGCTGGCAGAGCTGGGCGATCCACTCGTCCCGCTGCTCGGCCGCCAGCACATAGCTCTTCTCCGTGGTGTTGAGGTAGAAGGCAGCGGTAGCTTTGGGGCAGCTCTCGGTGCCCGCCGGGCCCACGGAGACACAGTCCGAGAGGCGGATCACCCGGCGGGCGCACCGCCGCAGGGAGGTCTTCTCCAGCGCAGTGCCATCATCCCGCACGTCGAAATTCTCCATGCGGGCCACGCCGGAGGGGCTAGCAGCGAAGAGCTGGGCTCGCATCTTCCTCCAGGACCTCTGGGTCATGGGAAGAGCACAGGCACGGAAAAAAGGTCAGCAAAGATCTGCCTGCTGCGTCCTCGCAGCGCTGCCCTCCATGTGCGGCTGGCAGCGCTCGGGAAGAGCTGTGCGAGGCAGGAGGAGGCACAGGGGGGTCTTTGCCCACACCCGCCGGGTGCTGCACGTAGACCCCCGGGGCTGTGGGGCAGGGCAGTCCCAAAGCTGGGTCGAGGGGGGCCTTGCCCCGAGCGAGCTCGGCATGGCTTGCTGGGTGAGTCACGCTCGCTCCCGGCTCGCTGAGCACCAGGTCCTGCTCTTTGTTCCCCGCTGCAAGTGCTGGCCTGCCGCCGCTGCAGCTGAGCTTTCGAGCTGTTCTCAGGACAGACCCTGATGCAAATTAAAGCCATTTTGAGCTGCTGGGGCTCCTGCTGGCAGCCTCGCATCTGCCGAGCACGGCCAGGCCCTGCAGCTCGCAGCCCGCTTCCTCCCAGGGGAGGCTTTGCAGCACCAGCACCTTCCCAGCCCGTCATGGGATAGAGGGGGCGTGTGCCCCCACGCACCTCAAAAGCACAGCAGAGCCTCCACCCTGCAGAAACCAGATGCAGCCGAGCACCCAAAATACCCACCACCGCCAGCCCACCTGCCTCCTACGCACGGGGCACCGGCCCCGCGCACGCAGGGCCTGCCCGCTTCGGCTCCAGGACTCGGCTCTCACTCAGCGGGGAGGTTGGAGTGTGATTGTAGCCCAGCACATCCACCGAGCCCCCTGCGGGGGCATGGCCGCCCCGCCATGGCAGAGGGGATGCCGCTAGGGCAAGGCCAGTGCACCAGCGGGCCCCATCTCACAGCTCCCTAGAGCTGACTTGACCCTGCGGGGACTCCCACTATGTCACCCATACCGTGCCGAGGGCTGCAGCACTCGGTGCCCACCCCGAGGGCCCAGGGCAGCAGGCCAAGCCACGAGGGGTGCCCCACGGATGGCACTGGCACCCCAGGGCCAGGCTTGTGGATGGGCTGGGCATACGCCACGTCCCACACGCTGCCCTGGTGCCCCACTCCCACACACACGCTGGAGCTGCGCCTCATTAACACACATTTATTGTTTCATTGCGAATCGCGCGGTGACCAAGCAAGAAGAGGGACCCCATGTGCAGGGGCGAGCCCGAGCAGGTGCCTGCACGGATGAGTCCCCTCGGCCGCAGGGAGAGCCCTGTTCCTGGGGCTGCGGAGCCCAGGGCCCCCCCAGGGCAGCTCCAAGGGGTCTGGCTCCAGTCCCCTCTTCCCAGGCTGCCAAGGGCCCGGCCCCAGGCCTGGCGTCAAGACAGATCAGGGCAAACCCTGTACCCAGCCCCAAATCCACCTTTTACCTTTCCAAATTTGCAGTGTTGCACATAGAGGATCCCATCCTTCACCGGTTTCTCCATGGGCCCAGCGTCACCCTAGCAGCCAGCGCAAGGACTGGGGACTCAGGCTACCGGCAGCGGAGAAAATGTGACTGCTACAGCCGAAGCAACTGCATGGGGCAGACTTCCTTCTCTCAGCAACTTCCCCTTTTTGGTGTGTGGGATGAGGGGCAGAGGCCGGGCCACAGGAGGTGCCCAGTCCGTCCGCCCTCCCCCTTGCAGAAGGGCAGTGGGGCAGAACGTACACAGGCAGAGCACAGGAAGCACCTAGGGGACAGCCTGACATGAGTGCAGCATGCTCTGCCTTGCCCCGGCTGCATCAGAGCGTGTTTGGGGGATACGGGAACAGCCACCAGCTGAGGATGCACAAAACCAGGTAAGGGGGATGGTCCTGGAGGAATTGAGGGGCTTTGGAGAGGAGCGACGTACGACCCTGGCCACACCACTGCAGGGGGCTGGCAGGGGCAGCAGGCAGCTAGCCACAGACCAGTCGCCCCACCTGGGGCTTCCTCCTCCCCTTGGGCACCACTACCTGCTTGCCCAACGTTGCCGCTGACGTAACGGGCTGTTGCAGCACAGCTCCACACATTTCCTCCTGGGGCAGGAGCTTCATCAGGCTGAGCTGGCAACAGCCCCGGTGGCCAAATGCCTGGAGAAGGGGCCACAGCAGTGCAGGACAGGCCCCTGGGCTTGGGAAAGGTGAGGGCAGCTGGGGCGCTGCCCCAGCTGAAAGGGAAGCAAGGCCCACACAGGGAGAGCGCTGGACAGCATGCTCCCCAGGCTAGAAGTCCATAGAGCTGTGGGCCAGGTAGTCCTTGCGGCCGATGTTGCTGACTTGCTTGGTCTGCATCGCCTCCAGCTTGGGGCAGTCGGTGATGCGATGGCCCAGGCCGCCGCAGAAGGCGCAGCCCCGCTCGCCTGCAATGGGAGGGACGAGGTCAGGGAGAGCTGTGCCACGCCAGGAGAGCGGCCCCCCACCCCAGAAGCAGAGGGGCTACACCAGCGTGTCCCCCCCGCTGCCGCAGCACTAGGCTGCCCGCATGGCCAGGCAACGACAGCCCCAAGGCAGGCGGGAACAGCCCCGGGAGCCTGGAGCGATGGGAACCGGGGGTCCTGTCCACAGCCCAGGTCTCTCAGCAGCCCTGCGGGAGGGTCCTGTGCCACCCCGGGGTCTCTCACCTCCGATGTCCAGCATGGTCTCGTCCCCGCAGTGCAGCACCTGGAGCACAGGCGGCACCTTCTGCTTCGCCTCCAGGAGCAGGGCCTTCAGGTCCATCAGCACCGACTCATCTGGGGGCAGAGACACGGATCAGACACAGCGTGAGCAGGGGTGGGGGGCACTGCCCCACGCCACCATCTCCCCTCCACGGGCCATCGTGACTCGTCCCTGCTTGCTCAGGAACACCCCCCTTCCCAAGGCAGAGGCAGCTCCATCGCCCAGCTGCCTCCTACAGCCGCAGCCCCCCCCGCAGGCAGCCCCCAGCCCCGCGCTGTTTCTCACCGCAGGCCTTGTTGATGAAGGTGGTGGCAATGCCAGTGTTGCCCGAACGGCCCGTACGCCCGATACGGTGAACTGTGGAGAAAGAGACAGGATCGGGCCTGGTCGAATGCGAGGTGACAGACCATCCCTGCCCCCAGCCACCGCAGAGACAAGCGCAGAGCCTTGCTGGCCTGCACCCACCCCACCATGCCCTCACTGGTCCCCCACGGGGCCCAGTCCCCACCATAGTTCTCAATCTCCTCCGGCATGTCGTAGTTGATGACGTGCTGGATGGCTGGGAAGTCCAGGCCCTTGGAAGCGACGTCAGTGGCAACCAGGACATCCTTCTTTCCATCCCGGAAGGCCTCGATGGCTTTTGTCCGTTCCTCCTGATCTGCAAAGGCCCAGCAGAGAAGATCAGCAAGGGCAGAGCTCCCAGTCCTGCCTCCTGCAGCAACCACTATGGCCTCAGAGCCAAGCACCGCTCAACCGGGGCTCCCCCAGTAAGAGGGCCTACACAGCCTTTCCCTAAATAAAGGAACAGAGGGAGCTCTAGGTCCCATAGGGACCTGCACTGTGTTTATGCCTGCTACATACAATGTGGCGTTCGCCGCTGACACTGCCACAGCCCTTCCTCACACCATCACAAACTGCTGCACGCTGCGACCTCCCATGGCCACATATCACCCTGGCAGGAGCGGGGTCAGGCAGGGCCACACCGTGCCCAGGCCTCCCTGACACCCTCACTGACCTTTCCCTCCATGGATGGCCACAGCTTCCACACCCTTGAGCAGCAGGTACTCGTGGATCGCATCGACATCCGCCTTCTTCTCTGCGAAGATCAGCACCTGCGGCAGCACAGACATCACCAAAGAGCCGCCTTTCTGCGGGCTGGCGCTGCCGGCACCAGCACAACCCCCCTGAGAAACCCGTTCCCTCCTGCTGAGCAGGGCGCACGACAGCTCTGGGCCCAGGACCTGCTCATACGTGGAGCACGGCTCACTGACGCCTACCCCACCCACAGCAGAGCCCTGCAGCACCACGGCCACGTCCCCATTGCCAGCTCCACCCACGCCCCGGGGCTGCGGTGTGCCCACGCTGCCCCCAGCCATGCTGCCAGAGCAGCCAGAGCGCACTACTCACGGGTGGCGGGGTCTTCTGCAGGCACTCAAGGAGGTACACCATCTTGGCCTCCTCTTTCACGTACTCTACTTCCTAGGAACAAGCACAGAGACGAGTCAGGCAGCCAGCAGAGAAATTGCCATTGCTTTGTATCCCTTAACCTCTTGGGAAGGAGGGCCATGAACCCCAGCTCCCTGACAAGGGATGCATCAAGTGCCTTCATGAACGGTGCTGGCCTCCCACACAGGCATGGGGGAGCTCCCAACTACCTCACCTGCACAACATCCAGGCTGGCAGCACCTGCTCGGCCAACGTTGATGGTGATGGGCTTCACCAGGGCACTCTTGGCAAAGTTCTGGATCTTCTTGGGCATTGTGGCACTGAAGAGGAGGGTTTGCCGCTGGCCCTGCGCAGGGAACACAGCGTGGGCAAGGACTTAGCACTCACCCAGCCAGGTGGGTGCAGGGACTGAGCTTCAGGTTGCTCATGTCATGCCAGCTCAGTACCTTGAAGTAGGAGAAGATGGTACGGATGTCCCCCTCAAAGCCCATATCGATCATCCTGTCAGCCTCATCCAAGGCCAAGTAACGGCAGATGTCCAGGCTCACCATCTTCTTCTGCAGCAAGTCCATCAGGCGGCCTGGGGTTGCCACCATCATGTGTACACCACTGTGGGACGAGAGAAGGCCACAGTCAGGCACTCGGATTCCTGCCCCACGCAGCAACACATAAGGAAGGTAACACCCGCTCGGCACATCACCTTCGCCCCCACACTTTCCTGAAGCCATCTAGCCAGGGTGCCACTCCTTAGTCCCCTGCCAGAAAACAGAGCACAGCTCCAGCCCCACAACCCGCCCCCAGAAGGTCTTACTGTTTGATTGTCTCCATCTGCTCCTTGACAGACATGCCCCCGATGCAGAGGGCGCAGCGCAGCGGGGGCAGGCCGTCCTCCTGCAGCAGGCGACAGTAGTACTCAATGATGCCGTGGGTCTGCCGGGCCAGCTCCCGCTGCAGAGAAAAACATTCATTCCTACACCTCCGTGCATGGAGGATCTGGGATCGCCACTGAACATCGATAAAAGCTTCCTCCTGCACGTCACCGCGCCCCTGACACTCACCGAGGGACAGATGATGAGTCCATAGGGTCCTTCTCGCTTGGAAAATGGCAGCCTCTTCTCCTGCTCCAAGCAGAACATGATCACCGGGAGGGTGAACACCAAGGTCTTTCCAGAGCCAGTGAACGCAATGCCAATCATGTCCCTCCCTGAGAGGCTGGCAGAGAAACAGGGCCAACGGTGAGGAGGAGCATCACAGAACGGCTCAAACCTCCAGGGCTGAGCAAGGTGACGGGGCGCATCTGTCAGCAGGGAAGAGCGCCCGGTTCACACCGCTGGGTGGGCTGTAGGGAGCAACCCGCCCCCCACTCTGGGATGGGGACAGAGCACTCACATCGTGGGGATGCCTTGGATCTGTATTGGTGTTGGCTGCTGGATTCCTTTTTTCTTCAGGCCCCTCAGGATAGCTGTCAGAGAACAATGGACACACACACGCATGACCTGAAGTCTTCTCCCTCTTTCCCTGCTACTCACGTCCCAGCAGCAGCTCTTCCACCAGTGACAAACCCTCCCTGGGCCAGCAGTTAGGTGACACAGCCAGGGTTGGGAATTTAAGCTACGACCCCACTAACACTAAGCATTAAAGATCCAACAGCTTCGCTTGCTGGCCCAAGTTTCCCAGGAGAATGCTGTCCCCCACCCTGCCAGGCTCCTCTCCCAGCCCACCTGCTGGGAACTTCATCTCCTTGAAGCTCTTGATGGGGGGCGGGATGCCTTCCCCCTCCACCAGGATGTGGTACTTCTTGCGCACGCGATCGTGCCGCGCCTCCGACATGCCCAGGATGTAACGAGGTGCTCTCCAGCTGCCAAGGCAACAGAGAAAGGTCATGGTGCAGAATGAGGCTGGGGCTCCAGAGCTGCAGCCCCCACGCAGGCCCAGGGGAACTCCCTGTCAGGCTCCGATACCCCACCAGGGAAAACAGGTAACCCCAGGGGGCTTTGTGGTGTGAGCATGGGAGCAGATCCAAGCAAGTTCCATGCATTAAACGTTTCCCCAGAGTCTGAGAAAGAAGTCCCAAGGTAACAGCTGAGAACGGTCTATGGATGGTGGACAGAACATGACAAAATCATTTGGACACATGTCAACCATCTCTCTGACACTGCCTCGAGCAGCGCTGGCTCTGTAGGCTCCCCCAGTCTCTTCCTCTAGCTTAGTCACCTCCAAGATCTGAAGATCCACCTCAACTCTTGAAGTTTAACATAAATGTACTCTAGCAAATCTTAACTATATACAAAACAACATCCAAGGTGACTCAACAGCCTTCAGTCTTACACACAGCAGTAAGAAGCCAGGCAGTAGAGCAAGAGCAAAGACAGCAGCCACAGAGCAGTGCTCCTCCTGCGAGGCTGCACGGCTTCTAGTTCTCTTCAGCTGCAAGGAAGCAATGTTTTCAGCAAGACAACCTCTGTACTGTGAAACGCACCTGGTTTTAATTGGATCATCGTAGGTGATGCCCTTTGCCATCTCCTTCACTGACATCAAAGCTGCAAGAACAAAGCTGATGAGGTCAATGCAAACTCTCCACGTCCAGACACGCGTAACTTCAGCAGAGAACTACTATGGGTAAACAGTTTAGGAGACCATGCCCGGAGACAGAGGAGGAAAAGCAGCACCCCTGACAACCCCTCTAGGTACAGGAACACCAAGTGCTGCAGCCTGCCATGCCTAGGGGCCTCCCACAGCAATGTCGCACCTAAGCCAGGCAGTTGGATGCTGACTGAAGGATCCCGTTGTGATCTCCTGTCCCGTCCCGGGTGTGAACATCCCTGAGCATTGCAAGGCTGCCCTGACAGCTCTGGAGACACGTCTGAGACACGGAGCTCCCACCACTCACCTCGGCCCTCTGCCACACTCTCCAGGATCTTCTCTTCCTCCTTCAGCTGCTTCTCCTTGGCCGACTCCTTCCGAGCTGGTGGGAGAATCAGGGAAACAGTGAGAAGGTTTCGGTTCCTCCCAAAAGCCGCCCGGCCCCACCGCCAGCCGCTCCCCTACCTTCCGCCTTCTCTTTGAGGTGCTGGTGCTGGTCCAGGAGGCTGATGTTGGACTGGGGCCCCAGGGGGATGTCATCCTCGTCACCCCGCTGCTCGCTCCCGCTGTCCCGCTGCTCCTCCTCCGACACCACCTTCCGCCGCATCTGCAGCAGCTTCTGCAGCTGGAAGGAAGCGGGTCGAGGCGGAGTGAGAAGCACCACGTCGGGAGGGACGCTCAGAGCCCTCCCCCGGCAGCGCCGGGCCCCGTTACCCCGTTACCATCTGCTGCTTGCGCTGCTTGACGGGCACGTAGGGCACATAGTCGTCATCTTCCTCCCCGGACAGGTCGGACGTCTCCGCCGCCTCCTCCCGCTGCCTCTGTGGGGAGACGCGCGGTGAGGCCGGCCCGGGACGGTACCCGCCCCTCCCGGCCCCCAGGGCAGCCGGTACCGGCCAGGCTGGGCCCGGCCCTACCTTCCTGTCGGGCCCTGCCTCCATGGCGCCGTCTCCACGCAACAGCCGCACCACCCCGGATGTAAATCCCGCGCGCCGGAAGTGACGGCTGCGAGGACGGGCGCCGTCGCCCAGCAACGCGGCGGAGCGCGCCACGCCCACCCCGCGGGACGCGGCGGGAGCAGAGACAGGGCCCGACGGGTCGCCTCGACGGCCAAACTTGCGCAGAAGGCGCATGGCGGCGCCGCGCCTACCCCCCCACCCCCTCCCGACCCCTCCCAGCACGGCAGAAAGCAGCAGACAGCGGGGTTTAAATAAAATAAAAAATTAAAAAGTTCTTTATTGGGTCCAGCACGGTCCTTCCCCGCGGCGCAGGGAGCCGGGCGGCCGCGGAGAGGGGGACGGGACGGCCGGGGTCACCCCGCAGCGCGGGCAGGAGGAGGATGGGGGGGAGCCCCGGGGGCCCCCGCGGGGCAGGAGAGCACCGGGGCCCCCCGCGGAGGAGGGGACCCCAACCGAGGCGAGGCGGGGGCCCGCGGGGCTGGGGGGCACAGTGAGGAGAGGCGAGCGGCCGTGGGTGGGGGGTGGCCCCCCCCGCACCTCACTGGGCTGCGCTGGAAGTGGTTTTCTTCAGGGTGAAGTTGGTCCAGTTCACCGCCACCTTCTGCCGCGTCTGCTTGGCCGAGTCCAGGCAGAACCTGGCAGGGAGAGGAGAGGAGAGCCCCGGTCAGCCACCAGCCCCTCTGCCCCAGCCCCAGCCCCGCCGGCAGGGCTCGGCCCCCCGGGGCTGCCCCCTCACCTCTTGAAATACTCCACTTCTCTGTCAGTCTCGTCCATCTCCGCCCCGTCCAGGTCCTTGGGCAGGAACACGTCATCTGGCAGAGCAGAGGAGCAGAGAGAGGGTCAGCGCTGCCGGACGGACAGGGCAGGTGAGGAAGGGGTCACCGCGAGGATGGCGGAGCAGAGCGGCGCTCCCGGCACTCACCGATCGAGGTATTGGATTTCTCCACCTTGTTCCGGCTCTTCCTGCTCTTGCCCTTGGGCTGGGGGAGCCCCCCAGGGCAGGGGGGGCAGGCAGCTGCCGGTCCCCTGCGGCCAGGGCAGGCGGCTGCTGCTGCTGCTGCGCCAGCTCTGGCAGCTCCGCTTTGCCCTCTGCCCTCCGGCCTTTCCCCTCGCCGCTTCTCTCCTTCTCCGGCCTGCCGCCGCCGCAGCCCCAGGGCTGCCCCTTGCCGCTCTCCCCCGGCTCGGCACAGCCGCCCGCCCGCTGCGGCTCCGGGGCGCCGGCCTTGGAAGGGTGCTTGGTTCCCAGCACCTGCCCCTTCGCACCAGGGCTCTCCAGCCGGGCCTGGCCACCGGGCACGGCAGCAGCGCCCTCCCCTTTCTTTGCCTGCCCGCTCTGCCGCTTGTTCTTCCGCTGCCGGCTCCCGGCGGGCACCGGCTCCGGCGGCTCCAGCCCCTTGGGCTGCGGTCCCTCCTTGGGCTCAGGGCTCAGCCTGCCGCCATCCGCGGCAGAGTCCGCAGCCTTGGACTGCACCCAGATCATGCGGGAGAGGCTGGGCACGGCGCTGAGGCGCTTCACCACGCCGTTCTCGGCCCCCGGGGCTGGTGGCGGCTCCCCGGGCCCCTCGCCCCATCGGGGGCCCAGCTCACCCCGCAGCAGCGCGTGGCTCTTGGCGGGGCCCAGGCTGAGCGGGGCCAGGGCCAGGTCTATGTCCTGCAGGTCGGAGGAGCCATTGAGGTGGGAGAGCAGGTTCTTCTGCTCCAGGACAGCTGCCTTCTTGGGGAAGTCGTTGACATCCAGGTTGAGGTCGTAGACGCTGAAGCTGGCCCGGATGGAGTCCTTGATGGTGTTCTTGATCTCCTGCAGCCGGCTGCTGAGGAAGCTGTTCACTCGCTCCAGCTCCAGCTCTGGCCACTCCAGCAGCTTCTCCTCGGCCGGCTCCCTGGCCTGGCCGGCTGTGGGGGCACGCTCTGCCCGCTTCTGGGCCTCCGCCTCCAGCTGGGCTTTCTCCTTCTCCTGCAACACAGGTGCCATGAGGATTGGGTGGCCTGGGCCACAGGGCTAGCTGTGCACCAGCTTTGTCAGGCAGCAAACCCAAGGGCCGGTGCTCAGCACAGCCATCCCACATCTTCCACAGCCCTCAAACTGTCATGTGTCCTCCGTGGGCACTGCCACAGCTACCACACTGCACACCGGACCCTGCCCTGGGCATGAGGCCCCAGCACGAGCCATCACGGCACTGCCTCTCCGTGATGGTGTTTGTCAGAGCCGCGGCATGGAGCAGGTGGGACAGCACAGCCCAAAGCGCCCAGGAGGGCTGGGGCACCCTCTGCAGGAACAGAGGCAGGGGAAGCCCTGCACGGAGCCGGGCACCACTGTCACCTCAGGGGAGAGGGCAGCAAAAGACACAGAGTTCAAGAAACCAAATGGATGTGAGGGAGAGAAGGCAAAGCCCTGCAAGGGGCACAGTCTTGCCCTGACCTCCCTCCTGCAGCTTGCCCCAGGCAGCGCTTCCCTCTGCCCGGCCTCACCTTCTTCTTCTGCTTGTGCCGTGCCCGCTTGGCTGCCTTGGCACTGTTCAAGGGCTTGGGCTCTGTGCTGTTGATGTAGTCCAGCAGCTCGTCCACATTGCGGTGGTCCACAGCGGGCTCTCCTGAGCTGCTGTTGTGCCCTAGTTTCTGTGGCAGCTCCTCTTTCCTCTTGGTGAGGCGCGAACGCAGCTTCTCCCGGATCTCGGCGTAGTTGCGGCTCGTGGGAGCGGCCGGGGGCTGCGGGAGGCAAGCGCTGTCAGCCAGGCAGGCACGCGAAGCCAGCGTGACGCACAGGCAGCCCCGGCTCCCGCACCGGTCCCTCACCGACCTCCCCAACCGCTCCCTTCCCCCAGGTCTCAGCAAGACAAGTCGGCACAGCCCCCGCTGAACTCTTTTCCACCACGAAGCCACAGGGTTTGGCTGGCTGCGCCAAGCCCCAGGGCTGGGCAGGCGGCTGCGAGTCGGGAGCAAGGGGACCAGCAGGCTGATGAGGCAGGATGGAAACGAAGCGGGGGATGCACACGCCGGCAGGGAACAGCCATGGCCAGACCTGCCCACCTCCGCACTCCCGGCACACGGGCTGCCTAACGTCTCACCGCAGAGCGGAGCACAAGGACCGGGGGTGGCTGCAGACCAGCCCCTCACTCACCGCGTTGTGGCCGAAGAACTCACAGTAGCAGCAGTCGCAGAACTTCCCGTCTTTCTGGTTGGTGGAGGAGGAGGTGCAGGAACTGCGCTCCGAGCTGCTGTCCTCGTCCTCCCCGAGCCCCTCGTCTGCCTCGCACGGCTGCGGCGGGTGGCAGCTGGTACCGTTTGGGAATTTGTGCCCTTTGCAAGAGGGGTCCCTGAGGAGAAGGGGAGAAGGGTGAGAGGTGAGCAGGAGCCAGGGGGTCTCAAAAATTGCCCCACACTACGCGTGTAGGAACACCCCTCCCAGGGCAGCCTGCGCCCGAGCAGAAGGATTTGCAGGGCAGACAAACCCCCTCCCCTGCATCCTCCTCCTCCGGGGGAGATGCCAGAGGAGCCCATGGCAGAAGACATCTGTAGCTCCTCGCCCCCCAGGGCCTCTGGCAGGCAGGAGGCTGGTGCACCAGAGCTCCAGAAAGCAGTGTCCCTCTGCCAGGCCACAAGCTGATTCCAGGGCAGGGAGCGGTACTCACTGGGGGCGGCAGGTAGCATAGGTGAGAAACGCTGGAACTGCATGCAGCTGCCAGACATCCCCACGTGCAGGCAGGCCCGGCTCCCACAGGCACAGACTACCCAGCTCAGAGACAGGGAGGCCAGGGCACGGCCCACAGCGCCATTCCTCGAGCTCCAGCTCGGGACCTGGCTGGCCCTCCGCAGGGAGCGCTAATCAGCGGAGAGGAACCAGCGCCCGTGACTCAGCGTGCTCTCTTCCAGGGCACAGGCAGCCCAGAGAGGGCCAGGGGAGCAGGCGAGCAGAACAAGTCCACAGGCTTCATCTTCTCGAGGACCTTTGCTCAGTGCCACAGCTGCCCGACGGGTCTCACTGACAAAGGTCCTGTTGGCCAACAGCAGGTTGACCGGGCGGTTCCTTTGGGTCTTTTAGCTGGAGGAGGAGCAAGCACAGTCTCTTCTGCACCACAGTACTAAAGGACAACCGCAGGGAGAAGACACGTGGGGAGAGAAAGAGCTCAACCCTCAGAGATCAGGCGTCTGCAGCAGCAGAACTGGCCCACAAACACAGCGGCTCTCTGCACCACCACGCCAGGGCAGCCGGTCCCTCCACAGGGAAAAGTGCATCCGTGGGCAGGGGTGGGAGAAAGGGCGCGTTGCCCAGCGAGGAGAGGCTGGAAGCAGGCAGGGCTCCTCTACTCACCTGTTCGTGCTGGGCAGCTGGTGGGAGGCGGGAGGAGGGATGAGTGAAGTACTGCAGTGCCCGTTGCAGGGATGAGTGCAGCCCGACAGCGGAGGCGGCATCTTCAGCAGCGGCACGTTGGCAGGGGGCAGGTGAGGGCTCTTACACGACCCGGGGCTGTGTGAGACCGTGCCAGCGGGAGGGGACTCAGACGCCGGCTTCGGAGCTGCCGCCTGCGCGCTGGGCGCAGGGAAGAGCACAGCCTGCGGGGAGGTGCCCAGCGGGACATGGGGTGGGGAGCCGAAGGGCCCTGGATGGGCAGGCATCTGCTTAGAGGGGACCAGCGCTGGTGGCTGGGAGGGGAGGCCGGTGGGACTGTTGGGAGGAGCAGTGAGGTCCGAGTGCTGATGATGCTCTGAGGAGTGGAAGGCCTCACCTGCAGAGGAGCAGGAGCAGAGACAATCAGACACCGGCTGTCCCGCGCAGGCCAGGGCCACGCTCGGAGCCACCCACCACCTCTGCACAGACTGCTTCTCCGTGGGACAAACCCCGCCTCCCCCCAGGCAGGGGGGGGCTCAAGCTAGAAGCCATCCCTGCTCGCAAAGGGGCCTCGGCGGCACCTCGTCTCCCCCGCAGGATTCAGCCCTGCCCCACGGAGAGCAGAGCAAGGGGAAGGCGCTGGGGCAGCGAGGGCTGCGTGGAGCAGCGGGCCGGGAGGATAAGGCCGGCCCTGCCCCTGGGCACGCACCTGGCGGGGTGGCCCTCCGGCACATGCTTTTGAACTGCTTCGGCAGCGTCTTGCAGAAGTCGAGTGAGGTAGGCAGAGGCGAGCCCGGGGCGGCGCTGCTGGAGGTGGGGGAGGCTGCGTGGCTGTAGGGACAGGCCTTGAGCCCCGGCGCCATGGCAGGCGCCTGGCTGGCGCACTCCGGAGAGAGAGTGAGGCCGGGGTGCTTGTCGCCTGGAAGGAAAGCGGAGCTAGGGCCGGCTCCCAGCACCCTCTGCCTTTGCAGGGACCCAGGCATCCTGCTGGCACTGGCATTCAGAGGACCAGCCTGCCTACCCCTGCCCACCAGTTGGGTGCCCGCAAGGAAACCACCTAAGCCAAGGACCGGGCAGAAAGCTCTGCTCAACCCCAAGGCTGGCTTCAACTCACCTAGTGCAGCAGGGGGGGCCCCGAGGGGGCTGCCCTGCGCGGCCCCGTTGGTGTGCTGTGAGTTCCAGAGGCCCGAGAGCTTGTGAGCAGACAAGAAAGAGCTGGGGTCCCAGTCCCCTGAGTTCCCGTGGCACGAGGAGGAAGAAGAGGAGGAGGAGGAGGAAGAGGAGTGGGAGCCACCCCCACAAGACTGTGACTTGCAGGATGTGTGGGATAATGAGACCTGGCAAGGAAAACACAGAGTGAAGCAGCAGCGAGCTGGGAGGGGAAGCCCTTGGCCCCAGGGCATCGGCACCAAGACCCCCTCCACTGCCCTGAGGCAGGGGCTCAGCACACAGGAACCGTTCCCGTCACTGTCTCAGGGGTGGCAAACAGCCTGTCCGTCCAACAGCAACACAGCCTGGCTCCCAGGGCCCCCACCAGCACGGCCGTGCCGTGCCAAGGGCCACATGCCTCCTCTGGTCCTGCTCAAACCAGGCCAGGGTTAAATAAAGCCAAGCAGGAGGGAGCCTCTCTTCCCCTGAGCTCCACGCACGGGCAGGCACTTGCCCTGGCACACGCTGCCGCTCCGGGGAGACCTGCCTAACAGCAAGAGCAGCCTTGGGGCCGGGGGGGACGCGGCACAATGCACAGTGGAGCAAGGCTGGCAGAGAAGCAGCGGCACTGCTGGCCTTGCCAGGCAGGCAGCTCCAACCCAACACAGGCTGCCAGACAAGCCTCCACGGCGCCGCGCTCTGCCCCGCCGCGGTCTCTCCCGAGGAGCCAGCAGCAGCCCTGGAGAGGGCAGAGTGGCTGCAGGGAGCAGCGAGGCTGGGATGTCTTGAGGCGCTCAGCTCTGAGTGAGGAGGGGACCTGCACACCCAGCCAGCTCCATAGGGTGGTCAATGCCACGGTCCCAGGAGCTACAGCCCCGGCCTTTCCAACGCCAGCTCCATAACCACTTACCGCCAGGGCCTGCTCCTGCACCGCCCGCCGCTCTTCCTCCTCCACACTCTTCCGGCAGCTCTGGCAGATCCACAGTGGCATTTCTCCCAGGAGGTTCTGCACAAGCGTTGGCACGAAGTCCGGTGGCAGCCTCTCGCCCGGGGAAACGAGCCCATTGTGGGACGGCCCTCCCCAGTCCTTGCGCTCCCGGTGACAGAGCAGGCAGCACGTCTGCACTGACTGGTTGGCGGTGGGCAGCACCTGCAGACGGACACACAGACCGTGAGTCACCCCAGGTGTGATCCGCCACATGGCAGGGCCCCAGGTCGGTGCAGGTGCAGGGCAGATGAGGCAACAAATGAGACCTCAGGACACTGACACCAAACCAGAGAATTTCTTGTAGGCTACATGTGGGACTACACCTTCTCCCACTGGAGGAGAGCAGCCTCGGGCTGCCCAGCTGCTGCCAGGCTGCCATGTGCCAGCCGGGAGCATTTTGGACCCTTGGGAAGATCACACCAAGTACTGAAGGGCCAGCCCTACCACCAAGCAAGGCTGGGAGGCCACCAGCAACTCCCACTATCACCTCTGGTACAGCGGGACCAAGGGGACTCACAGGGCAAAGCAAGACCCACAGAAATCGCCACACAGGGATATGAAGAGGGGTCTGGCAGCGACAACCCTCCCTTCTTGCCCATCGCAGACCCCCCACTGCGTTACCCGAGAGCCCCAGGCCCTCCCGCCCGCCTCTTTGTTCTGTGCAGCCGGCGGCGCAGATGCGCTGGGGTGGGGTGCAGCCCCCGGCGCTGCTTCGCACTCTCCCTGCACGGGGCAGCCAGGTTGGGTCTTCCCGCCTGGCGCTGCAGCAGGAGCTGCGTCGCAGCCCGCGGGCTCGCCGGAGGCCTGACAGCCGTGACGAGCCCAGCGTGGCGCGGGCGAGGGGGCCCCCATTGTCTGCCGCCGCAGCGGGGCCCCGCAACAATGAGCCGCACATTGAACTGCTGCTGCGAAACAGATGGCGTCTCCCAGGCTCAAGGTGAAGCAAAGGTCAGAGGCCAAGGAGAGCAGAGAGGGGGGCACAGCTCCCCTGCCCACCTGGCCGGCCGGCCATGGGGAGGAGGGGGCTCCCAGGGCACCCCGTGTCTCAGCAGGGGCAGACGCGGCCACCGCCACGCACGGCGGGCGAGAGGACGGCTCTCCCCAACCCACCCAGCGCATCCAGACCCAGGGCCCACCCCCGCGCTCCCTGCCTGCGACCTGGAGCAGGCAGCAGCAGCCAAGCGCGTCAAGGGATGTCAGGCAGCGAGAGGCGCAGGAGCCAGCCCGCAGCCTGTTTGGCAGATGCTTGAGCCACCTGCCATCGCTCCATGGCAGGGCTGGACCCTCCCGCAAGAAGGAGCTGTGGGAACACCCCCTGAAGCACGCCAAGCCACCCGGCCAAGCACGCCTGTCCCCGAGCCTGGGGCTCTGCCCTCCAGAGCGCACAAGGGTCTGCTGAGCAGACCTGCAAGATCTCCCTACACAGAGGCACAGAATAAGGGGCGCACAGACCCTGGGGCTGGAAGACCCCTTTGCTCTCATGCTGCTGGTCATGCCAGGGGGAGTAGCGTGCAATGGTGGGGGACAGGCTTGCTGGCTGATTCACCCTCCCCAGCAAAGGATGAGATCAGCTTTCCCCAGCTGCTGGGAGAGATTAGCCCCCAGGATGCTACACACCAGTGGGAGCCCCCAACACCCCAGCCATCTGCCAGAGGCATCCCAAAGTCCCGCTGCAGCTCAACACATCCGCAACCCAAGGCCACAAGCCGGCTCCACCACCCAGCCCAGCAAAGCCAAGGTCAGGCCCTGCCCACGCACTCATCCCAGCCCCACGCGTGCCCTAGGATGCTGTAAAAAGCGGCTCCCACGCCCCAAGGCAACCAAGCTCCCCAGAGAAGGGCTTGGGCTTCACCTCCCACCTTCCCCGCTCATCTCAGCATGCCCCCCCCCAAGGTGCACCCCAGCAGCGTGGCTCCACCGAGGCTTCCCCACCACCACGCCCGAAGGTGCAGAGGACCCTCCAAAACCGGGAACAAGGAGATGGGGGGCACCAGGGCCTCAAGTGTGTGTGTGTGTGGGATGCCTCAGGGATGCTCGGAGGCCGGGGGCGGGGCGGGGATGGGGCAGGGCCGGAGGCCCCCCCCGGGCCCTGCCCCATCCCCGCCCCGCCCGAAATCCCCTCAGAAACAGCCCCTTCCCCGCCGCAGGGCCTAACCCGGTACCTGAGCGTTGGCTCTGCCCGGCTCCCCGCTGCTGCCCGCCGCCGCCACCACCACCTCAGGCGGGGCGGGCGGTTCCGGTGGCGGCGGCGGTGGCGGAGGAGGGGGAGGAGGACCAGCGTCGGAACCCCCCACCCTCTCACGGCGAGGCGCGGAGCCGCCGCCACCCGCCGCTCCTGCTGCTGCCTTGTTCCGCCTGCGAGTCATGGCGAGCGCGGCCCGCCGCCCGCCGCAGCCAGGACAACAGCCAATATGGCGGCGCGGCCCGTCCGGCCCCTGCCCGGGGGGGAAGGAGGGAGGGGGGAAAGGCCCGGCGAGGTGAAGCCGCTACCGCCATTTTGTGAGAGGGCAGCGACGCGCGACAGCGCGCCACCTGGCGGGGGGGAGGTGGCGGCGCCGTCGCGACCCGCGGCTCCGCCCCCCACTCCCACTCCCCCGGGTCCTAAAGAGCGCCGGTGCCTTCGGGGCGTCCCGGCCCCAGACACCGCTCCCCTGCACCCCAGCCCTGGCACACTGGTACCCCCATTGAGGATGACCAGCACACTACCCACTGCCCCGGCCTTCCTGGTGGTGCAGCACCCCACAAGGCACGCGTGGGTTCCAGCCCCTCTGCTCCCCGTCCCCATGTTAACAGAGCTCTCTGGGTACCCCGGGTGCATCCCAGCACTGCGGCGTCTTCAGCCCCGGACACGCAGCCACATGTGCGTTTACAGCTCCCCGGCACCCCAGTCCTGGCACACTGCTACTCCCAGTCCATCGCAGCTGTGCAGCACGCTGCCCGCTGCCCCGGCCTTCCTGCATGACCCCAGGGTGCACATGTGGGTTTCCAGCCCCTCTGCAGCCCCTCCCCATGTAACGATGCTCTCCCGGTACCCTGGGTGCATCCCGGCTGTGTAGCGCCATGCTCAGCACCACGGCATCCTCAACACAGCGTGACCCCAGACACACAGCCTTGGACACACGCATGGGTTGCAGCTCCCCTGCACTCCAATCCTAGCACATGGGTACCCCCGGTGCAGTGCGGACGGGCAGCGCACTGCCCACTGCCCCAGCCTTCCCACTGGTGGAAGACTCCATGGTGCCTGTGTGGGTTTCCAGCCCCTCTGCACCCCATTCCCATGTAGCGGTGCTCTCCCAGTACCCTGGGTGCCTCCTGGCTGTGCAGTGCTGTGCTCAGCACCACAGCATCGTTGGAGCTGCATGACCCTGTCCAGGCAGGGCAAGCCCTTGCACACTGCACCTCATGCCCTGGTCCCAGTGCAGGGCTCCCCAGCTCCCCCCATGCAGCGCAGTGCAGCCATGCAGCGCAGTGCCCGCTGCCCCAGCCTTCCCGCTGCTGCCTGATCCCAGGCTGCCCACGGGGGTCTGCTGCCACTCTGTGCAGTCCCAGTGCACCAGGTCCCACAGCCCTGCGGTACCCCCCAAGCTGCCCCCCCCAAGAGAGCTGGGGGCCGGCTCAGCCCTTTGCCTCCCTGCCAGCCTCTGTGCCATGCATCACCCCAAAACGCCCCATCGTGGCATTGGTCTGCACGAGGCCAGGCCTCGCTCCGTACCACACCTCGTGTCACCGGAGGTGCCCTCCTGTGGTGGGGCAGAGCACGGTGCTGGTGACACGGGGACACGTGGAGCACTTGGCCACCAAGGAAAGCCCACTGTGCCCCACAAAATGTGATGGCAGCGCTGCCCACAGCTGTGGGACAGGCAGGGCTCCAGGCTCACTGTGCGGACGGGGACCCCCAGCCACGGGAGGCAGGGCACGCTGCCTGGCCGAAACCAGAGCTGGAGCCCGTGGGGACACGTGGAGCCCCAGCGCCGGGGCCAGCCCCGCACCCGCACCTGGCCGGCTCAGCCTGGGCGCCGCGAGGCCGCTGTGACTCAGGGACTTCCTCAAGCCGAGGTGGTGCCGCCGTGTTTATTTAATTGTCCTCGGTGGATTTTTTACCCGTGAATCCACCCCATTAGGCTATAAGCCACCTGAATTATCGGCACCCACATCCTGTTGCCAGCACTGCCAGGCCTGGCATGGCGCAGGAACAGCTGCCTCCCCTGGCACGGCCGGGGCGGTTTGCTGTGCCCAGCACCCCAAGCACCCCCCAGGACCCCTCCTTGGCCACTCGGCCCCTTCTGCTCCCACCCAAAGGGGCTGCTTTCCCCCCCTCCCACTGCACCTCACGCCCTGCACAGCCCATGCAGCAGAAAGCAGGCAGGTGCCTGTGGGTGCCTCCCCCGGTACCCCCCCACCAGCCCGGGGATGCTCGGGGCTAGGGGGGGCTGCGGGGCCGGATCTCTGGGGTGTCCCTGTCCCCGGAAGGTTGGGCCCCGGGGGCTGCGGGGAGAGGGGAAACGGGAGGGAAGAGCCAGGGAAGTGGGAGGGGTGGGCCCGGGCACCGGGAGGGGAGAACCGGGAGCCTGGGGGTTGCAGTCGGGAATTGGAGCCAGGAACCGAGACCGGGGAGGGGGAGCCGGGGCAGCCGGCGGGGGCACCCTGCCCGCCCCACGGCGAACCCGCCCTCGCCCGCCCCGCCACAGGGAACCGGTCCGTCGAGCGGCGGCCGCCTCCCGCCACCCGGCAGCGGGAAAGCCCCGGGTCCCGCCGCGGGCCGGGCGGGGCGGTGCGGGGGCCGGTCCGCCGGGTCGTCCCGGTGCCGGGGCTGGGCGGACACCGCTCCGGTCCGCCCCCGGGCGGTGCCCGGTGCCGGCCCGCCCCGTCGGCGAGCGGCGGGCGCGGGGAGCCGGGCGGCGGCAGAGCTGCGGGGCGCGCCATGCTGCCCGCCGCCCTCCGCCGCTGGCTGCGCCGGCCCAAGGTGAGAGCGGGGGGGGGGGTCGCGCCGGGGCCGCCCCCGCCCCGTCGGGGCTGCCCGGGGGCTCCGCCGGCACCGGGCGCAGGGGGGGCGGCGGCCCCCCCCCCCCCCCCCGCCGGGGCGGAGCGGGAGGAGGAAGCGGTGCCCGGCCCCGGGGCTGGAGGTGCGGCGGGGGCGCGGGCAGCGGCGGGCAGGACCGGGCAGCTCAGCGCCCGTCCCGGCGCCGCCTGCTCCCGGGGCGAGGAGATCCCCCCCCGGCCCCTTCCATCCCCCCGGCCCCGCGGGGGTCTGGGGGAGAGATGGGGCGAGGAGCGTCCCTCCGGGCTGCCTGCTCCCCGCCGGGGGCTCCCCGCGGACCTTTCACCTGAGCCGGTGTTTACAGCCGCGCACGGATCCGTGCCCACGCTGCCGGGATGCGGCCGAGCTTGTTCATCCTGCTCTGCCCCTGGGGAAACTGAGGCACGAGTGGGTGGGGACGGCGGCGCTCCCCGGGAGGGCTCGGCCGCGGGCTGCCTGCCTCCCCGCCTGCCCCTGGCACCCAGCACAGCTCGGCCGAGCCGGAGCCACCATGGGGGTCCCACGTACTTGCCCGACTGGGTGTTTGTGGACCCAGGGCTGCCCCACGGGGACTGGCCACAGGGGAGCAAACTCCAGCAGCCCCCGCCCCACCTGGCTGCAGGCACGGGAGATTTGGGGTCCCCCTGGCCCAGTACCCGGAGCCGTGGGGTGCTCCCGCCATCGCCCCTGTGCTCTCCCCACAGCGCTCCGACCCCCGCCTGCTCTCCCAGTTCTTCTTTGCCGACGAGAGGGTGACGCGGGTGGTGGCCGAGATCAATGGGCTGGATGCCGAGCTGGACCCGCAGCAGTACCTGGTGCTCCTCAACCAGCTCCACCTCAGCCAGGTACGGGGGCAGCCCGGGCCCTGGTGTGACCCCGGTCCCCCCGGGTGGTCACGGGTGACGTCCCTGCCCTCCCCAGGCTCACCTGCTGGCCGTCCTGGAGCGGATCATGGAGGAGTGCATCCCCACGCAGCGGCACAGCCGTGACTACCTGGTCAAGTTCCCTGAGGAGCTCTTGGTGGACAACCTGGGGAACCACATGCTGTTTGCCGCAGAGGTGAGCCCAGGGATGCTGTGCCGGGGCGGGCGATGGGGTCCGGCTCCCCCAGGCTGGGGGGCGATGGGCACCAGCCAGGATGGCGCACCCCGCCACGGGCTGACCCTGGGGGCAGGGGCTGCGCTGCCCTGGGCGCTGGCTCCTGACGGCCCCCCTGCTCCTGGCAGTGTCTCCTGGCCGGGACCTTCCTGGAGGTGGAGGAGGCGGACGGGGCGCAGCTGCGGCCCCAGGCCAGGAACCTGCTGTGCAGCCTGGAGCTGGTGCGGACGGTGCTGCGGGAGCAGAGCCTGAGCCAGCCCGGCTCCTACCCGGAGCCCGTCCGGGCTGTGCTTGTCCAGTTTGACCGGCTCTTCGCGGAGTTCGAGCTGAGGTGGGGGCCCGGGTTAGGGTGCTGGGGTGGGAGGGCACTGTGCTGGGGCTGGAGGAGCCTCACGGTTCCCCCATCTCCCCAGCTACGTGTCCTCGCTGGTGGCGGTGAAGTCTCCCGAGGAGATCTACAGGCAGCAGGAGATCATCGTGCTCTTCTGCGAGACAGTGGAGAGGTGAGGGGCACCACGCGCCAGGAGGGGGGGCGGCAGGGACCCCAGCACCGGGGATGGGGCAGCATCCCGGGGTTTGGCCCCACTGTAAGGGTGTGTCCCCCACCCAGAGCCCTGCGCCTGGGCTACCTGACCCAAGAGATGATCGATGGCTACGAACCGCTGCTGATGTTCACCATCCCTCGCCTGGCCATTATCAGGTGAGTGCAGCCCCCTGGAGAAGGGGGTGACCAGGGGCGGCTGGGTGCTCCCTGCCCTGTACCAGCCCCTTCTCCCCCTGGGGAGTTGGGGTCCCAGGCAACCCCCCAACGTGAGTCGGGCTCCGTCCCCTCGCAGCGGCCTCCTCATCTACCCTGAGGGTCCCCTCAGCCTGGAGCGGAGCCCTGAGCAGATGTCCCGGGTCTTCAGCCCCTTCTACAACCTCCTGAAGAAGATCAGGTACATGGCAGGGGGCAATGGGCGCCCGCGGGTGGGGCCATGGGGCAGCAGTGGGGCTGTGACGTGGGGCTGACGCCGTCCCCTCGCTGCAGGGACTTGCTGCGGGTGCTGTCAGCAGAGGAGCTTTGCCTGCTGGAGAGGAGCCTGTGCACAGCTGAACCGGAGGATCCCTGCGGTCCGGCCACCCCCCCAGCTTGGGGGGCAGCTGTGCCCAGAGCGGACCCCCCTGCTCCCTGGTGTCTCCTTGAGGTGCCCCACGCCACCCCACCACCCCCCACCTGCACGATGCGGCTGGGACCCCCCAGCATGGTGGATGACCTGGGCACCGATTGGCAGTGGGGGTGTGTGGCGGGGAGGGAGCGGGGCCAAGATGGCAGATCCCTGCCCGCTGGGACGGGGACTTTTCGCACCACCCCTGGGGTAACCGTCACCTCCCCCTGTGCAGCCCCCAGCCCCCCGGGAGCAGCCCAGGGACAGGGCTCGATGCCACCCCGGGTGCCCGCTGCTCCGAGCTGCGCTCCCGCTACAGCAGCACCAAGGACATGCTGCACACCCTCTTCGTCTGCATCTCGGGTGAGTGACCCTCTCGCCACCCCCCCAGCACCCTGGCCCCTCCCCAGCACCCTCACCCCCCACCCTCCTGGTGCAGGGGTGGCCGATCAGCTCCAGACCAACTTTGCGAGCGACCTGCGGAGCATCTTGAAAACGGTCTTCAAGATCGTTGCCTCGCAGGCAGAACCCTCGGAGGAGCCGAGTGCCAGCCGTGAGTAACCCCCAGGGATGTGAGGGACGGCTCCTCTCTGCCCTGCCCAGCGTCTGTCCCTGGGGAGACGAGGCCACAGCCCCAGACATGGGGACGATGCGGCCACAGTGCCCAGCCCCATGGGGCTGCGCCCAGCCCCGGTTTGGCTGGACCACTGCAGCCCTTGTCCCCGCAGAGGAAGAGGACGGTGACCCGTGTGCGGCAGATGCTCCTCGCGTGGCCGACTGCCCCCTGTGCTCCAGCCCCACAGAGGCTGCCGGGCTCCGGAGGGCAGGTAAGGGGCTGCCCGGGGTGCCACAGCTCTGGGGCAGGGTGCGAGGCTGGGGCTGGTCCTGCCCCCATCCTGCCTGGAGGGGTCTGGCTGCCCTGGGCAGCCCTGGGCACACAGGGACAGTTGCCGTGTCCTGCCTGGGGCTGGCTCAGCGGAGCAGCCACAGGACACCCAGGAGCATGGGTCCAGCCAGGGGGACGGGGACGTTCCTGGGGCCGGGGCGGTGATGGGGGACAGGGCGGGGGGCTTTTACCGATGTGTTTTGCCCAGCAGGCGCCTGCCGCCTGCCCGAGTGGGTGCCGGACAGCACGTGCAGCCAGTGCTCTGCCTGCCGCTCGCCCTTCACCCTGCTGCGCCGCAGGCACCACTGCCGCAGCTGCGGGAAGGTAGGAGGGGGCCGGGCTGGGGCTCGCGGGGTTCCCCGGGGGCCCGGCTCCCCTCAGCCCCATTCCGTCCCTCTCCTGGCAGATCTTCTGTGCCCGCTGCTCGCCGCATGCCGCGGCACTGCCACACTACGGCCAGCTGAAACCCGTGCGTGTCTGCACGCACTGCTACACCGCACACCTCTCGCCCGCGCCTCGGCGCGCCCGGAGCCAGTGAGAGCCCCCCGTGCCAGATCCGCACCCGCAGGAGGCCGCAGAGCTGGGGGGGGGGAAAGGGCTGTTCCGGGGCTGCTGGGCAGCTCCGCGACCCCACGACTCCCCTCGGGGCCGGGTGGGCATGGCGGCAGGACCCCACGCATGGCGACAGCCCGTGCCCCACGGTGGCGGGGCTGGGGCCGCGGTGGGCGCAGGACCGCCTCACCCGGTGCACCGTGGCCGTGCCCTGCTGTCGGTGAGCCGCGTGCCGCCGTGCGCCTGCCCCGCGGCTGGAACTGTGCTTCGTGGTGGTTTTTTTTCTAGGTGAACTTTGGCTGCTGTTGGGCCCGGGGCAGAGTCTCCCCCCCGGGGCCCGGCCTGAGAAGGTGCAAACAGCGCTCACATGACGGCGGCTGCCCCGGGGCCGCCCGGGCCGGGCCGTGCCCGGCGGCTGGCCCTCGCCCCGGGGGCCCGGCGCTCCCCTCCCCTCCCCAGCGCCTCCGCCAGATAGATTTTAATAAAGAGATAAACCCGCCTGGCTGGGCCCTGTGCGCGGGGACGCGGCAGTTCCGGGGCGGGGGGGGCGGGCTGGTGGGGGCAGCCGGCCCGGGGACACCCGTGGGTGCGAGGGGGTGGGGACGGGGGCAGGTGGGCGGCGGGTGCCCCGCGTGGGGTGGGTGGCAGTGGGGGTGCGCACGCAGGCGCGCGGTCCCCGCCTGACTTACGTGGACGCACCCGCGCGCCCCGTGCCGCGCCCGTGACCGCGCGCACACACGCACCGACGCGCCTCACCCCGGGCATGCACGGACACGGACGCGGGCACACCCCTCGGGGGCGTGGCCGAGCGCTGGGGGGCGTGGCCGAGCGCGGGGAGGGGGAGGGGGCGTATCCCGCCCCGTCCCTCCCGCCGATTCAAATTTGAAGCACGCGCTTTCCCGCCCGAATTTGTTTCCCCGCCGCGCCGACGTCAGCGCCGCGGGGCGCCCGCCAGCCAATGAGCGCGCGGCTCGCCCCGCCGCGCCCGCCCCGCCCCCTCCCCTCCCCTCCCCGCCATGGAGCCGGCGGCCACCAGCATCCAGGTGCTGCTGCAGGCGGCCGAGTTCCTGGAGCGGCGGGAGCGCGGGGCGGCCGGTCCCCGGTGCCCGCCGTGCCTGGCCGAGGCCGAGCACGGCTACGCCTCACCCTGCCCCGCGCGGTCCCGCCGGGCCGTGGGCAGCGTCAGGTGAGCGGCGGGGCTGGGCTGGGCTGGGCTGGGCGGATGGCGGCCGGCCGGTAGCGCCCGTTCTGATCACCGGGGGCTCTCCTGCAGGTCGGTGCATAACGCGCTGGAGAAGCACAGGTACCGGGGGCGGGGGGGGTCTGGAAGCGGCGGGGCAGGGAGGGGGCCATGGCCGTGCCTCCACCCCGTGGCTGACCACCGTGTCATCGTCCCCCTCCCTGCCCGGCCGCAGGAGAGCCCAGCTCCGGTGCTGTCTGGAGCGGCTGAAGCAGCAGGTGCCGGTGGGCGCGGGGCCGTCCCGTCCCACCACGCTGAGCCTCCTGCACCGTGCCCGGCTTCACATCCAGGTGAGGGGGGCGACCCTGTCGCCGCTTGGGGGCCCTCCGGCCGGGACCCCGACCGGAGGGCCCCTCAGCAGCGACAGGGCCGCCCAGCTCGGGATCCTGCTCACGGCTCACCGGATCCCTGCAGAGGCTGGAGGAGCAGGAGCTGAGGGCACGAAAGGCCAAGGACCAGCTGCGTAACCGGCAGCAGAGCCTGCGGCGGCGGCTGGAACGGTTGCTCTCGCCCGCCAGCGGGGAACGGGCACGGGCTGACAGCCTGGACTCGTCCCAGCTCTCGGAGCCCTCTGAGGGAGGTGAGTAAGAGGAGGGAGGGTGGGCAGGGAACGGGAGGCTACCGGGGGCCTGACCTGGCCTCTCCCCGGTGCCCAGAGGATGCCGAGATAGAGGTGGATGGTGCGGTGTTCGGCGGGGACCTGCTGCCCGGCTTCGGCACCTGGAGGGACCACAGCTACTCCAGCCCCCGCAGCCCCACGTCCTGACGGCACCTGCTGCCTTCCCTGCACTGCCTGCCTGCCTCCTCCCTGCCTGCCGCTGCCGGAAATGCAGCCTCCGCCGGCCTCATCATGGCTGCCCGGGTAAGGGGCCACAGGTGGGGGCAAGTGCCCGGCTTGGCTCCCCCGCTGCTGGGCCGCTGAGCGGCACCGGCCACGGCGCTGAGCGCACGGGGCTGGCACAGCGCTGTGGCACCCACTCTGCACCGGAATGCGCTGCAAGAGGCGCTGGAAGAGGGCCCAGCTGTCACGGGGACACCCTCCCGCCTCCCCCCGTGCGCCCCCAGGCAGGCTGGGGGCCGGGGTTGCCTGGCACGGGTGTGGGGCAGCGCTGCCCCCAGCAGACACGGCTACAGGAGGGCTCTGCCGCCCCTGGAGAGCCAGGAAGGGGAAACGAGTGCATTAAGCAACCTGCCTTCTCGCTCCCACAGCCGCCCTGCCCTCTTGTACGTACCAGACACTATTCTAGTAAAGGCACTTAGTGAAACCCCTGCTTGCGTCTTGCCTGTGAGCCCAGTGCCCCAGCAGTGGGCCGGACCCTCGGAGCGGCGGGCAGCACTGGGCTCTGCTCTAGGCAGGCCAGCCCCAGGCCAAGTCAGAGGTGGGAGTAAATTCTTTAATGATAATTACATCTCAGAAAGGGTCTAACAGCAGCTGATTGTCAGACTTGTACAGTTTGTTTAAAAATATAAAATCTAAGGAGGCTCCTATCTGTTCTGGTGCAGCCAGCGCTCGCCTGTGCCCGGCCCCTCACACGTACTGCTTCTTCTTGGTGGCTGCCTTGCTCGCCAAGTCCTTGGCTTTCTCCGTAGCAGCCAGAGCCGTCTCCTTGGCTTTCTCGGTTGCTTCCTTCGCTGTCTCCACCAGTGTTTTGGATGGAGCTTCTCCTGTAACATGGAAGTTGTTAACCCAGCCCCAGTGGCCCCCGCCCTATCCCGGCACAGGAGTGCCAGCTGATGCAAGCTAGACCGGCCCCGTCACCTTGGCACAGAGGTGACTTCCCCACACAGGGGGGAAGATGAGCCCGGCGCTCCTGACCTGCGTGCGTCAGGGCACGTCGTGAAGGGGAACTGCAGGCACGTGACTGCTGCTGTGTTACGTCCCCCTCCCGCCTGCACTCCACCCCTGCCCAGCCCTGTAAGTGCTGCCTGGCTGCTCTGCTCAGGACGAGCAGGCTGTGCCAAGACATGGGGGCAAAGGCAAGGGACCAGGATTTCAGAGTCAGATTAGTTCAAGCCGTGACCTGCCCAGGGACTGGAGTGTTCCCAGTGTGACCTGTAACTCCAAGAGACCCGTCCCGGTCAGCCCCAGCCTGCCCTCGGGTGCTCACCTTGCATTCTTGCTAGCACGTATTCAAATCCCTTAGTGCTCTTGGTCACGTTGCTTTTGAACCTGGCCAGACCAAACTCCTGCAAGGGAAAAGTCAGTGAAGGTGCAAGCCCAGCTCCCCGGTCATACGCAGCCCCTGGGGCTTTGTCCCAGCTTGACCAGTCCCAAACATCTGGTGGGCTCGTGCCCACCAGCAGTGATGGTTCTGGGCACCCCAAGATCTCGATGGGGGGAATGAGGGGAAAGGGTGGAAAAACCAGCATCGGGAAGGGGCAGAGCAGGGGGGAGCAGCAGCTTTAAGGCCTCTCCAAAGAGGACGTACACAGCACTGCTCGCGCAGTTGGCAGCGCTCACCTGGACGGCCCGCGAGACGCCAAACAGGCTGGAAGAGACCCAGGCTTCCCGCTTGACCTCGGTCCAGTTGCTGTTCTCCGGGTTCACCTGGTACACGCAGCGCTCCTCCACCACCTGCACGAGGCACAACCCGGCTGTCGGCACTGACCAGCGCCCGCCACCCACCCGCGTGCCCGCCCGGGGGCACCTACCATGAGACGCGCGTGGTTGATGTTCCAGGTGAATGTGGTCATGGTTCGGTTCTTGGGGTCCACAATAGAGTCCTCCAGGATGTAGACGGAGTGGGCGACATTGGCCGGGAAGAAGCGCTCTGCCCACCGGGGCATCCGGTTGGTCTTGGTCAGGAGCCGCCGGGAGAGCAGCTTGTGGTCTGCCGTCACCTCCCGGTGCACGATGTCTTCGGTCAGGACATGTTTGCTAAAATGGGGAGGGGGAAGAAAACATCAGGGCCCGCTCCCGGCCAACACCCTCCCGGGGCCGGGAACCACCAGGCGCTGCAGGGGTGCGGAAGAGGGCTGTGGTATTAAGGGAGAGAGGGAACCTGCTGCCCCCTGGGAACTGCTGGTGCGGGGCACCCATCCCAGAAGACTCTGGAAGGGGGCGAGCAAAGGGCCCTGCCCCCGTGGGACCCCCGGGGAAAGGCGGGGGGGGTGGCACCATCCCGCGGGGGACCGGGGTGGAGGACACGGACCCCGCGGGACCCTTTGGAGGGGGGCAGAGGGCCGCGGCAGATCCCGGGGAGGGCCCTGTTTGGGGGGTAGGGGAGGGCCCCGGGGGAAGCCCTGAGGCGGGGGGGGGGGCCGGCCCCGGCGCACCTGTAGGGGTTGGGGTATCGCTGCCAGAAGGCGGCGAAGACCTGGTCCCAGGGCCCCTTGAGGACGCCCAGGCTGGCGCAGTACTTCCCCATGGGCCGCCGCCGCCGCTCAGGCCCGCGCCGTCGCGCCCGCTCCGGCCCGCGCCTGCTGGGCGGCCGCCATGCGGCCTCTGCCCGCCGCCTCCGCTCGCCCCGCTCCGCCCCGCCGCGCACTTCCGCCTTGCCCCTGCGCACTTCCGCCTCCGACCCGGCCACGCCCCGCCGCGCGCTTCCGCCGCGCCGGCCCCGCCCCGCCCGGTTGCGGCCCCGCCCCGCGGCGGCGGCGGCGGCGCGAGGATGAGCGGGCGGCGGGTGGACGCCAAGGTGGTGCTGCTGGGGCAGGAGGGCGTGGGCAAGAGCAGCCTGGTGGAGCGCTGCGCCCACCGCCGCTTCCGGCCCGGGCCCTACCAGAACGTGAGTGACCGCGCCGGGCACCGGGCACCGGGCCTGCCGTCGGACGGCCCCCCCGCCTCCCCGGGCTGCTTCCTCCACGTCCCCGGGACGGTGCCCCCGCGTCTCCCTCATGTCCCCGGGCTGGTGCCCCCCACGTCCCTCCCGCGTCCTCGGGTCGGTCCCCTCGTTTCCCCGCCGTGTCTCCGGGCCGGTTCCCCGCCGCGTTCCCAGGCCAGGTGCCCGCCGCGTCCCCGGACAGGATCCCCCCGCGTCCCCGGGCCGGTCCCCACCGCTCCTCCTGCTTTTCTTCCAGACAATCGGGGCCGCCTTCGTGGCCAAGGTGATGTCCGTGGGGGACCAGACGGTGACCCTGGGGATCTGGGTAAGCGCGGGGGCGAGGTGCTGTGCCAGCACCCCGGTGCCATCCCCGGCCACCCCCCGGCACGGGGACACCCGAGACCCCCCCCCACCTGCTGAGCGCTTCCCTGTCACCCCCAGGACACGGCCGGCTCGGAGCGCTACGAGGCCATGAGTCGCATCTACTACCGCGGGGCACGGGCCGCCGTCGTCTGCTACGGTAAGGGCACGGTGCCGCGGGAAGAGGAAGGAGCCAGCGGCTGTGAAGGTCCTGGGCTGGGGTGGTGCCGGCACCGGTGGGTTGGGTGCTGCGGCAGGGGGTGGGCGCACACCCTGACCCCTCTACCCCAGATCTCACCGACAGCAGCAGTTTCCAGCGAGCCAAGTTCTGGGTGAATGAGCTGCAGAACTGCGAGGAGGTACGGCCGGGCTGGGGGGCTGGGGGGGGGCTGCGGAGCCTCGCCAGAGGGGAAGGGGAGCTGGTGGCGGTGCCGGGCCCGTGGGTGCGTCCCTCCCGCCCCTCTGCCTGCCGCAGAGCTGCCGGATCTACCTGTGCGGCACCAAGAGCGACCTGCTGGAGGAGGACAGGAGGAAGCGGGGGGTCGACTTCCACGACGTGCAGGACTATGCCGACGGTACGGCCGGGCGCCGCACGGGGCCGGGATGCTCGCGGCTGGGCAGTGCTGGGCAGTACTGGCCCTTCCCGGGCTCCCTCAGCACCAAGTGGGTGGGGGGGCGAGGGGGGGGGATGGAGCTGCTGCATCCACGTGTGCCTGGGAGGCGTGAGGGGCTCTGCCCTTGCCCTGGATCCGCAGCAGATCCGGTTGCTCCAGGCACCAGGGCTCCCTGCGCGGTGAGGCCCTGGCTCTGCCAGGGACCTTCCTGGGCATGGCATGTCCTGACACGGGCAGGCACGCGGCCAGCTGGGCCGAGGGGACGGGAGCGCGGAGCCCTGCACTGGGCCCCTGGCAGCCCGCTGTCGGCAGCCGTGCCCGAGGGGTGACTCCAGGGGGGAGCCGAGCCTGCGGGGCCACATCCTGCACCCGCAGCAGGCGCTAACCCAGGCCCTCGTTTCAGAGATCAAGGCAGAGCTCTTTGAGACCTCCAGTAAGACGGGCCAGAGTGTGGGTGAGTAGCCCCCTCGCTGCCAGCCGTGCCCGAGCAGGGCCGGGGGTTTCTGCCTGGTGGTGGGGCTGCCCACACCCACCCTGCCCACTCTCCCCCCAGATGAGCTGTTCCAGAAGGTGGCTGAGGACTACGTCCACTTCACCGCCTTCCAGGTGATGACAGGTGAGCAGGCAGGATCTGTCCCTCCCCAAGCACCCTCTCCAGTGCTGGGGGGTGCATGTGCTGCTGGGGAGGGTGCGGAGGACGAGTGCTGTGGGGTCTGGCAGGGCCCTTCCTCGCCCCCACCCTCCCTGGGGCCGCTGCGGCTCCATGCCAGGGGTTGTCCCACAGAGCTTGGGTTCTGTTACGGTGTCCTCATCCTGACTCGGGCCAAGCTCAGCACGTCTGCCCAACTGGGCCACAGGTGGCCTTTGGCAAAGGGGCAGCCAGGAGCCTTGCCCGGCTGTGGGACTGGCTGTCAGCTCTGCGCCAGGCCTGCCTAGGCGTGCTGAGCCCAGCTACGCCTCTAGCCCTGGGCCGTGCCGTGGCCGTGAGCCCTGCCACTTCTCTGCGGGGGCACCGAACCCCTCCCCAAGGGACCCGCCAGGGCCCAGGCCTGGGACCGGCAGCTTTTGGGCTCCCACACGGCATCATGGTGTGGACGTGCCGGCAGCCTGCTGCCCCTGCTCTCTTCCAGAGGAGAAGGGTGTCGACCTGGGCCAGAGGAGCGGTGCGTATTTCTACAGCTGCTGCCACCACTGAGACCTCCTGCCAAAAGGGAACCGCTGCTGCTGGCCGGGCAGCCGGCGCACGCCGGACTCCTCCGGTTTTTTACCTGCTGTGTTTTAGCTGTACGGGCCTGTCCGCAACGCGGCAGCGGCGTGCAGCCCCGCGGACTGCTCTCTCCCGGTGTGCGGAGCGGCAGAGGGCTGCCGTGCGGTGCTGCGAGCATCCTGCGGTGCCGGGAGCCGCGGGCCGTCACCCCTGGGGACCCTCTCCCTGCCACCTGGCGTTTGCGGGAGCTGCTTCCTCGAGTCGCTGCTGTGGCCCAGCGGTGGCCGTTAACTTATTCTCTCGGAGATGCTGCCCCATTCTTTGCAGATTTATTTAAGCGTCTTCTCTCGAGGTGTACAATGTAAATAAAACACATTGTGGTCTGAGCTGTCCCCCTGCCTGCGCCGCTGCCGTGCGAGGCTGTCGGGGCTCTCCCATCCCTGCCCCGGGTGTCTGGGCACAGCCGGGCTCCCCCCGCACCTCCCCGCTCGGCAAGACAAACCACAAGAGGACATCGAGAGTAAAGTTAAACTTTACTTTACAGTAATTTTTCTTCTATGTACAAAGAATTACAGTACATGTTCTGGGAGCACCTAGGCAGGGCAACCCTCTTTTCATTATAAGTTTCACATACACAGCCAACAGTCTAAGGGGAGCAAAATGAAAGTAATCAATGGTCCAAGACTCTCCCCTCTCCCTCTTCTAAAAATAATATACATGCTGGAAATATGTAGGTTTCTCTCACCCGCTCTGGCATCCCTGCTTAGAACCAACAGACAAGTCCCAGCCAGGGCCGAGCACCCACGTGTCCCCCACGCAGTGCTTGCCCCAGCCACCGCCCCGGTGCCCGCCCGCAGCTCCGGCCGGCCCCCGCCTCAGCCGGGCACCTCGACTCCCGCCGTGTTTCCCTCCGGCCAAGCCTGCAGGACAGGACCCCGTGGGGGACGCCCCTCCGCTGCCACCCCGGGGGCAGCAGACCTCGGTGGGGGGGTAATGCAGCGTGGGGCTGCTCACACCAAGGCTTCCCCCTGCCTCTGAGCAAACCTCCCACTCGCGGCTTCAGCACAACTTATGCCACTGCCATGGGTGGCCCCTCATGTCCCTCCTCCCGGTCCCCGGGCAGCGAGGAAGGGGGAGCGGGCAGCCAGGGCCACCCTACCTGGGAGCCCCAGCCTAGCCGGCAGCCAGGACCCCAGCCCCATGAGAGCACATGGCACCGTCGGGCGGCAGGGGACATTCAAAGCCAGGCACGGTATCCGACACGTTCTGTGCCTCGGAGGCGAGCAGGCTGGTGGGGCGGTGAACTCAGCACCGCGGTTAAGCAGGGCCAGGAGCGCCGCTGCTGAAAGGCTTCTCCTGCCCGTTGCAGGGAGAGCTGCTCCCTGCCTGCTCCCTGCCTGCGCCAGCCGCTGCCGACACATCTGACCTCCTCCCACCCACGTCGGCCGAGGCCGCCCTCAGCTCCAGCCACGCTCCACCTTGAGCCTCCCGGTGCTGCTGCTTTTCCTTTTAACAAGTTCCCAGTGTCTAAAAAAATACACAAAACCCAGTTCCTTGAAGTCAACAACTCGGAAACATCAGAAAAAAACAAAAACTGAAACCAGCTCAGTACCAAACGGACACAAAGAACATGCAGTTAGCAGATGCCTGCCTTGCTTCATGTGGCTCCACTCACTCCCTATGCCCACGGGGCCCACTGGCACACTGGTTTGAGTCTCAAAACCATCATAAATCGAAGGAACCGAGTCACGCCTCGTCCTGTTTCCGTCACATGTGCCGAAGCCCAGCCCCAGCTATCAGGGGAAGGGATTCAGCCGGCAAAGAAACCTCCAGCCCATGGGCCAGGAGCTGTGAGTTCAGCCCTACTGTGCTAAGCTGCCGAACGGTTTACAATAGCACCACAATAGCCCAAGTGCTTCGCCGAGGGCAAACTGATTAAAACTTTACCTTGAAATAGGACATAGCAACACCCATTTCTCAGATTTCCCTAGGAGGTAGATTCAGTGCTGTAGGGACTGTCCATCACCGCCACTTCTCCAGCCCAAGCTCACGCACGCTGTCCCCCTGCACCGGACTTTGCTTAGATCGCTTTTGGAGGACCCGGAGAAAGAAATCTTGCCTTTTCCCACCTCCTGCTGAGCAAGGGCACTGCCACCCCGCAGGCGAGACTCCTGCTGAAGCCAGGCAAGCGGCGGAGCAGTCCCCAAGCTCCAGCATCCCACCTCCCAGGCCCTGGGAGCCCCGAGCACCCATCAGCCCGGCCGTGCTGCTGCAAGAGGCACAGCCTCGGCTGCAAATGCTGCCACCGGCGTTCTCACTATCACAGGGGAGTAATTAGCACGGACAAAGCCCAGGCAATCAAACACAGCGTGAGCCCTCGCCGGCCCCCTCCGTACTTTCAGAGTAGCTGCACGGTTTGCCACTTTGCTTTAACACTCACTGGCTGGCAAAGGCTGAAAGCCTCATGAGTAATTTAGGGCAAAGCACATTACAAGCAGGTTACAATTATGGTTATTCCAAACATCAAGCAAAATCAGAAGTTAAGGCTGAAATTAAAAATAAACGGAAGGTGCTGAAGGTCTAAGGTTTCTCAAACTCCCCCTGCCCTGTCACAACGCTGGCTGCGGCGTCCAGGTAGGAGCAGTGCACATCCACAGCGTGCTCAGGTTAAACCACTGCCGAGATGCATCAGGGTTAGGGCTGCTTTTTCTTTTTCTTCCTTTTTTTCTGCAAAACTGAGCTGAAGCTCTTCTAGCACCCTCAATCTGCATTGTCTCACCTTAGTATATTACTGTCCTTTAGATTCAACCATCTCTCTCATCTGAATTTTAACAACAGCCACACCTTCAAAGCGAAGCCTGTGCCTGCGGGGGGGTTTAACCCTGAATTATAACGCATGCTCCCACAGCACCACCTGGATACTTTGTGCATTGAAGTGAACCTGGTTCTTGTGGGGTTTTTTGTTAAATAAGAAAAGTTTTAACTCGAGAACAGCAATAAAGCAAGCTACCATGAGCTAGTTAGCATCTGAAGATGTGCAGTAGGAGATTATCCCTTACAGTGGTTGCTTTTCTGCTAGATTCACCAGAGCCCTGGCTGACAGCAGGCGCCAGCCCAGCGAGCTGGTGCAGATGGGATGAGCCACGCAGAACGGTGGCCTGTGCCTGCTCCCCTCCTGCCCACGCATCCCACAGGCCCTGCGGTGGCTCCTCCTCTGCAACCCTCCTCCCCTGCCTAGGCAGGCAGGCTGTGCCAATGTGAGCCCCTGACCACGCCGTTACCCCTCACCAGAGCTACTCCCTCGTCAAAGGTCAACTGGGACTCTCCTGCCCACTGGGGAAATCCACTGCTGAAGTGGGTCCCGCCATGGGACGGAGGCCACGGCCAGTGACCCCAACCCACTGCTCTGAGCAGGGGCAGCCAGGCTATCTGGACAGCAAGGATGTTGACCAGCGAAGCATTTGCATGGGAGCAAATCCTTCATCCCCTTCAGAACTGGGAAGGGGGAGCCATTCCTACAAGTGGGAATGGGCTCATGAGCCTGGGAAGTTCCTGTGAGCCCCCCTAGGACAGCAGGGAAATGGACACAGCTCTGAGCAGAAATAATTACACCCTTAATTCTGCTTCTACAACTCTCCACAACAGTGAATCAACGCAACAGTCACCTCTCACCCACCTTGGGTGCAATTATGGCTGAGCCGAAACTGTCAGCGGCCGAGTGATCGGATCCCTCCAATGCAGCAAAAAAGCACCGTGGCCTTGGCCACAGAGCTGCAGCAAAGCTGGCCAAGCCCAGCGCAAGGGCTCAGGGAGGCTAGAGCAGAGCTGCAGCAGACTCTCTCCCGCAGGAGCGGTCTGCCAGGGATATGTGTTATCCGCTGCTTTCCTCTACCTTAAAAAACCCCAGTGATTCAAACTGGCTGAACTCTGAAGGCAGCAATGAACTGCAGAAAATGAACCCAGCTACTTCTGTACAGACATTTCCCTCTCCTCCTCCAAAGGCAGTGCTACCAGCTGCCACCAACAGCAAGAGTCACCTCAAGTACTGAAGAAGCCCACATTTCCTTTGTGAGGGTTTTGTTGCCCAGAGCTGTTTCTCAGCCCATGCTCCCTGCCGATGAAGGCTGGGCAGGGCAGGGCTGCTGGGACCTATCTCCATGCCTGGTCTGGCCTTGCCTGTCTTGATGAGGTGACCCAGCACAGCCAGCCGTTCCTAACAGCACCACTACTCCCTCTGCAAGCCCTGCATACGTCTGAAAAGCCCTCCTGATCTGACACAGCATCCCCCAGGGGCCCAACGAGGGCGAGGAGGGAAGAGCAGCTTGTTGGCTTCCTCCTTCAATGATGTTTCCAAACGTCAGTTTTACTGAGCAGCCTCCCAGCTACGCTGAAGTCAACTTTCCGACAGTAGCTGGAAGGTAGCAAGCCAGAAACCTGGATCCTCATGGAAAAGGCATGAAGGCAGACAAGAAGAGAGGTGGGGTATGGTCAGATGCAAGGAATAAGGCTGTGGGTTTGAAATGCCATGCAACGGTTCAATCCACGTTCACTGTTCAAAATAAGCTTTTGGGTAAGAGCCTGCTGCATGAAAGGCTGCTGCTGCAGTGAACTTCACCCTACTACGTGAGCACACGATTTATAGAAGTGATTTTTTCAAACCTGCACTTACGAGAATTCATTGAGAACTTCTCCATTTTACAGATTTAAAAAAGCCTGCACCAAAAATATTCACAGTTTATTTTTCATGAAACAAGTAACTAGTTAACACGTGACAATGCGAAGCGGAGGTGGACAGAGCAGTGCAGATACCTTTCTGGTTACAGCTGTAGCTGGCTGGGTGGCTGGCACGGAGGTAACCCTACTTACACAATCTACATGACTAAGTCCAGCTCATGGGAAGGCCTATAAATGTAAATTCAAGATTTATTTTCCTTCTCACACATGATAAATACTTAATATACTGAACGTCATTATCATTTTTTTTTAAATTTTGTTTAAAAAAGTTAATGAATGCCCTTAGATTATCTTCTCTCTCAATGGCTCTGAGGAGTTGTCCTGATTCCCTTTGTGCAGGAGTCACGCAGAAACACAAGCTGCTTGCATTTCCCCAGTTTCAGCAGCAAGCAGGAACTGACCTGCCAGTCTTCCCGGAAAAAAACAACATTAAACAGTAAGTTTCCATAAGCCATAAAGCTTTTCGAAGTTGCTAGCTATTCTACAAAGGATCTGAAATGATTCGGACTAGAGAAGAGATGCACCATAGCACTGGTAATGTCCCCTCATGCCCAGCACACCCGGCCTTTACAGCAGGACGTTGTCTTGGGGTGCGTACATCAGGAAAGGAGAATGGATCGGGATTTGTCTCGGTACAAGTGTCTGCCTCCCTTCATAGAAAACCGCAAAGCTCATGACCGTCTGCTCTGGGAGCAGCATGCACTTGCAAGCCAGGTGGGAACAAGGACCTGCTCCCACAGCGGAGGGAGAGGGTCAGGCCGGAGCTGAACGCTCCCTTTCCAGGGAGGGACCTGCGGATCTGCCTGGAAGGAGAAGGATACACTGGAGCTGCGCAAGGGTCTGGTGGCGGGCACGGAGATCCGAGGCTGCAGCACCCCGATCGGCGGAGCTCAGGCAAACCACAGAGGTAATGTGTTGTGAGAGTGGGAGAGTGTGCTGGTCAGCAGCGCTTCCTTGGCAGGATACCGACCCCATCCAGCCCGAGCAGTGCCGCCCAGGGAGGCCCATCCTCCTCCTGCCTGCGAGGGTGCCGGTGGTCACAAGATGCCACTCTGCAGGTCCCTGGGACTCTACTGCTTGCCCCACGAGTACCACGGCCAAGCAAACTTCTGCCTCAACGTTTGAGTAAACGGCTTTCAGCAGGCCTAGTCTGGACACCAGCCTGATGACCACCAGGTACTAAACATCTCCTTAACTGGAAAAGGGAGAAGAGTAAAAAGAAAGCCAGCCAGCTGCCGCAGCCCACCGTGTTCCAGTGTGAGAACTACTATTCAGTTGGAAGGACACACACGCGCACACACACACACGCACACCAACACAGTCCAGTTAATTCAAGTCTCCTTTGGTTGTAGAAGAGTTAAGCCAGAAGCTACCCAAGGGGAAGGTGTTGAGATGGGTCCCAATACAGCTACGGCACCCTTGCCTCCGCGCTGTGTAGCAAACGGTACAGGCTTCACTTGCAGCTCGGCAGTGTGTCCTGCTGCTGGGAAGACCAGGTATGATGCAAACACGTCCTGAACATGTCTCTGAGGCAAGGGGAGAAAAGACTGCTCAGTCTGCTGGCTCACGGTGACGACAGAAGTCAAGAAGAGACTGGATGGAAATTTGAAAGGGAGCACCACCACCGTGCCAGGGCAGTGCTCAGCACCTTGGGGAAACCCACTCTGCCCTACTCTGCTATTGCTGCTTTATAGGTCACAATGTTTTCAAGTGCAGGAAACACTCCACGTGTCCTGTGCTAAAGGATTAAGACACAAGAATGAAAGTACTGCCAGATGGCTTCTTCCAAGACCTCTCTTTTCCCTGACCTCCTTCAGATTCCCCGTTTCTCAGGCCTGGCCAGTCGCAGCTTTGTACAGAGGAGCCTGAATGGATATTGTCTATTGCTGGAGAAAACTGCACTGAGCGAGTGCAGCAGGCTCCTCTCCCAGCTCAGCTGGAGACGATAGCTGTCCTTCAGTGAACCACGCATGCAGCATGTCCCAGTGAACATACGGACAAACCTCGCAAAGCAACACCCTGCACGGACAGAGACTTGGGCAGATGACAGATAAACCCCTTCCCTGCTTCTACAGAGTCCAGCAAGGGCGTACACATGACTGCTCACTGCCTGATCCCCGAAACGTCTCCAGTCCCAGGGCAGCCTGACTGATCTGCTTCCTCTAAATACAGTAATAAAAGCAAGGCCCCTAGCTGTACCTGGGAACCCGCCTATGAATCAGACCTGGCGCTCGAACACGCTGGATCAGTAATGTGACCATTTCAATGGAATTGGAGATTTTTACCCAGAGTGGACTCTTTATTTCAGCTTTACCATTTGTAAAAGGAAGAGGAAAAGGTCATGGATGCTCTCTCCCTTCGGCTGGGCCACACTCAGACTTAAGAGAATGTCCTTGCTCATGTCACAAGAGAATATGGATGGGATGTGCATGGGTTAGGGGCTGGGCTCAGGGAAGTGAATAAAAAAAACAAAACAAAGATCCCCCTCCCTAAACATTA
The DNA here is from genome assembly GCF_018139145.2 of Gymnogyps californianus. Taxonomy (NCBI): domain Eukaryota; kingdom Metazoa; phylum Chordata; class Aves; order Accipitriformes; family Cathartidae; genus Gymnogyps; species Gymnogyps californianus. Next base: position 11,649,249 of record NC_059484.1, read on the forward strand.
AAAGACTGAAACCTGCCTCCCATATTCACCAACCTCACTTTGGCTCTGAGTCGGCCAACTCACGACAGACAGAATCCTGGTTACGGGCTAGCGCTGTGTTTTGTTCAGGCAAAGGGTCCTGCCCCCGAGGAGTCTGTGCTTTTCCACTCAGCCAAGAAATCTGGTCAATTGTCTGAATGTTCGTGACAAGCCACTGCATCTGCTCCGGGGGCACTGGTGCTTCCCTGGCTGGCCGAGGGGTCTGCTCAAATGCACGCAATCTCTCTGATGTCCAAGGGGTTTGCTCTGCGGGGGCTGAGGCCACTTCCCAGCTGGGTTGAAGGGTTGGCTCCGGTAGTTTCTCTGCTGTCCGGGGAGGCTGCTCTGCAGGCGTCAGGGCTTTTGCAGTGGGCCAGTGGGTTTGCTCATGCGTCTGTAGTTTCTCCGTAGGCCAAGGTACCTGTCCGACATGCGTCACCACCTTCCCAGCAGACCAAGAGATTTGCTCGCCAGCTAACATGGTCCTCTCTTTCTGCTGGGGACTCAGTTCCACGGCCAGGGCTCCTCTCTCCTTTGGCTGAGCGTTCTGGTCGACAGGCCGCAGCGCCTTCTCTGACAGCAACAGCCTCGGAGCTGATGCAGCCAGAGGCTTGTCCAAGGCTTGAGGCCGAGGAGCCACGGCAGCAGCCAGCTTGTCTGACGCCTGAGGCCACGGGGCTGTAAGAGTGAGAGGCCTCTCCAAGAGCTGAGGCCGAGCCACCCCGGAGCTGAGAGCCTTCTCCGGAGGCAGGACCCGCAGGGCCCCAGAGTCGGCAGCCTTCTCTGGAGGCAGGGGCCGCAGCACCCCGGGGGCAAGCACCTTCTGTGTGAGCGGGATTCGCAGGGCCCCCGAGCCGAGAGCCTTCTCCATGGGCAGGACATGCGGTGACCGAGAGCCAGGAGCCTTCTCCAGAGGCAGCGGCCGCGGCACCCCTAAGCTGGGAGCCTTCTCTGTGGGCAGGATCCGTGGCATCCCCGAGGCAGGAGCCTTCTCCAGGGGCAGGGAACGGGGCACCCCAGAGCTGGGAGTGTTCTCCGTGGCTGGGACCCGCACTGCCCCGGAGAAGGAAGCCTTCTCTGGAGGCGGGGGCCGTGGCACAGCCGATCCAGGAGCCTTCTCCATGGGCAGGATCCGTGAGACCAGGGAGCTGTGGACTTTTTCAATGGGCAGAGGCCACAGCACCCCGGGACTGGGAGCCATCTCCGATGCTGGGACCTGCAGCACCACGGAGCTGGGAGCCTTTTCCACAGACCGAAGCTGCGGACTCTGGGCAGAAGCTCTGTCCAACGGCTGAGGCAGATCGGCCGCAGGAGGCTCATCCACCGGCTGGGACTGCAGAGTCCCCGCCGTGGCGAGAAGTCTGTCCGACAGTTGAGGATGCAGGCATTTCGTTGGGAACTCATCCAGCAGCTCAGGCTGCTGGGTCCTGGTGTTAATGAGAGAATTGTCCGATAACCCCAAAACCCCAGGGGCAGCAGGAGGCTCATCCGACAGCTGGAGCTGCAGGGTACCAGCAGCAACAAGCGACTCGTCCGACGACTGTGGAGTTCCTGGAGGAGATTTGCTCGGCAGATGAGGCTGTGAGGCATCACTGGAGGACTCATCCAGTGGCCACAGCACCGCGTTGGTGGGAGGTTTGTCAGGCTGCTGAGGCCTCAGCGCTACGATGATGGGTTGCTTCTCTGACTGCAGCCTTAGGGACAGGGCAGCCTGGGGCCTGTCCGACGGCTGCAGGCGGAGCGACAGGGTGGTGGGAGGTTTGTCTGAAGGCTGCAGCCGGAGCGAGAGGGTGGTGGGGGGTTTGTTGGATGGCTTCAGCCTCAGTGACAAGGTGGTGGGGGGTTTATTTGACGGTGGCAGTCTCAGCGCCAGGGTGGCGGGTGGTTTGTCTGGTGGAGGCAGCCTGAGGGCCAGGGTGGTGGGGGGCTTGTTTGACGGCTGCAACCTCAGGGCTAGGGTGGTGGGGGGCTTGTCTGACGGCGGCAGCCTCAGCGCTAGGGTAGCGGGGGGCTTTTCTGGTGACTGCAGTCTGAGGGCCACAGACTGAGGTAGGCTGTCCAGAGGCTGAACGCTCAGGTCTGTGTCGGCAGGTGGCTGCTCTGGTGGCTGGGTGTCCTCGCCGTTAGCCAGGGCTCCTATGGGAGGCACATACTCACGAATTTCTCCCGGCTCTAGAGGGTTAGGCCCACAGGGATCGTGCTCTGTGCAGCATAAACGTCCATCCAGCTTGGAGATGAAGAGCATGCCTTCCCGGTGCTGCTTGCAGAAGGACCTGGGGCACATCTCGCAGAAGGAAGCTGCTTCCTTACCACACATATCACACTGATGCCACGGGCACTCCCATTTTCCTGCAGCACAGACACAAGAGAAAAGACATACCTTAGGAGTGGTACAAGTGGAAGAGACAAGGCCCGCTGCAAAGAGAGTTCAAGGCAGAGTGCGAACACCCCGTAATACTCCTATACAATTCTACATGTCCTTCTCAGTTTCTGCCATAGCTCCCAGGCTTGACAGGCAGTTAAACAGGAACCTGCATCCTCAGAAGCAACAAGGGCGATGATAATCATGACAAACACAAGCCACACCAGGTCAGACCAAAAGCCCATCTGGCTCCAGCACAACACTAACCAATACGGGCATTTAGAGAAGAGCAGACACCCCCAGCTTCCACATCTCTGTGGCTCTGTTTTCCACAGACAACAGTGGTATCTGTGTATAATACCCCCAATGGACTTTTTAAGTAGATGCGTCAGGTTCATCTAAATCTTTGTTAATTCTGGGCCAACAACCTCCCTTCCTGTTTATCAGAAAGAAGAAGTGAGAGAGCAGTGATCACATGGGATTAAGTTTCTATTGCCTCTGTACCCAAAGGCATCTTCCTTAACCTCTGTGTATGGCCGTGACAAAAATACTGCTTAACACGAAGCCAAGCTGCTCCCTGAGGAGCTCCATGTCCACGCTGAATCTATTCACCACCAGTATCAACACCATCACTGAGGAAAAAGCCAACATTACACTTCAGAGATTGCTGCTTTTTTCACTTGTAGATGAACTCACCAGTTCAGCCCCCTGCTCCCTCAGCCAAGGCTGCCGCTGTCTCTACCAAACGCTTCTCACCAGTTTGTGGACACAAGGAACAGTGAGACCATTTGCACCCAGGATACACGATGCTGAGTTCCTGACCTCTCACCATAGGACCAGCATGGCTGCCTTTCCAAATATGCCTGCTGCCTCCATGCTCCCTCAACACCCCACACCCCCAGCTCCCTGCCTTGCTGCAAAGAGCAGCTCCCTGCAGAGCAGTCCTTGCACAGGCCAGCCTGCGCTCAGAGCACAAGTGGTGATGGAGGGCAGCCGTGGACACCAGCCAGGCCAGAGCACTTCCCAGCCTCCCTGAACCAAGCCCACACATCTGTGGCTTTGGCTACCAGCTCTTTTCCAGGGAGGCTGGAAGAGAGCGCGACTTCAGCACGGCACTGAGCAGCTGCGGGCATTTCTCCATGCACTTGGGCAACATCACCTTTCTACTCCCCTCTCTCACGCTGCTTTTCCCCTGGTGTTGAAGACAACACGTAGCATGTTTTTCCCCTCCTTTGAAGCCAGTCCAAAGCTTCTGTTCCAGTCTCAAAATATGTATACCGCTTTTCTGTGTCTATTCCAATTTTTCAGCATCCTTTTCGGAGGGGGGATGTTTAACACTACACGTGGTTTTCCCCCTTCCAGGCTCACGGTGCTGCAGCACAGGCTGTCGCTGCTCCCCTCGCACCATCAGCAACCCAGGGAGCCACGCTCAACACTCACTTTGGCCACTGGAAAGACTCTGGGACTATTATTATAGATATCATTTGTACAAATGGAAAATAAAATAAGTCAAAACCTGCCAGTATGCTGCAGGAAGGATAAATCCTATCAAACCACTCTAATGGTCTTTGACAGGATAAAAGGCCTAATGAATAAGCAGCCTCTCCAGAGACAGCCCGGAGCTCTCCGAAGTAAGATCACACAATTAGTAACATGCAAACAAGCAGGAAATTCCAATTACTCGACAGCAATGCCCAAGGCAGAGGAAACATTTGAAGTAAAAAGCGCTGAACCTTTCATGTCCTGCAGGATACTCTAAGGAGCGGGCTATGAAAATAGCAGCCTATGTGCAAAAAGAGTAAAATGGCTACAACTGACTGAAAATCATTCTCAAACAACAGCTATTAATGGTCTTCTGGCAAACTGAGGAGGTGTTTCCAATGACATCCTTCAGGAGTCTATTTTAATCTGTATTTTAATTTAAATTTCTGGAAGCAGAACAGCAAATACTTTTACAGAAATGGGTGGATAACAACAAGGCTGTGAGGGACTGCAAAAAAATCTGGTTAGGCTCAGAATTTAAACTGGACAGATGCTCTTGCACCAACAAGATGCAATTAAAGACCAGTGCAAAGCAGGACTGCAGGAGGAAGAAATAAAACAAGTATGTGAAAAGGATCAAGACAAGGACTCAAGCATGATAGGGCAAATCACAAATATCACATAAATATAAAAGTTATTTTTGCAAAACAAGTCAAATCTCATTTCCTGAGAAATTCTATATGGAACACAAAACATAATTATTCTCTTCTGTTGGTATTAGCACGGCCTTGGCTGCAATACTGTTAAAATACTCTTGTTACCACAGTTTTAAAAATGTGTAGGCAAGTGGGACACGATCCAGTTGTGGTTTAAATTTTGGTGGTTTAAATTAAATAATAATTTTAGAAAATAAGAGCTGCAAGGAGAGGCTGTGTTTGTTTAAGCTGGAAAAGGACTAAGGAGATAACAGTCTCCCAGTATGTAAAAAAATGGCTATCAGAGAGATGGCAATCCTTTGTTTTTTCAAGTCAGGCTGTTAGGAGAAACTTTTCAAATGGAAAGCAGGGGAACAGGCTAAAGGCTGGATTCTCCTTTACTGGAGACTTTAAAGCATGGGGAAACCTGCCAGGATGTTACAGCGCCCTGTCTTAGCACACAAAAACAGATAGAAAGGTGGTATTCAGGACTCCCTCACCCTGAACGATGATGTTCCATAGGAATGACCTGCACTCCTGTTGGCTTTCACACTGCTCTGTTACAGCATTTGTTCAATGAGCAATCCAAGCTCTTCTGTATAAACGCCCTATTCTCCCCAAAACTTAACACATGCACACACATAATTTCTGTCATCTACAAAATATGCTACTAGCCCTCCTACACCTTCTGCCAAATTACAGCTAGAGGTGCTGAATGCCCAGTTCTGGCTCCCCATGGCGTGCCGACAGAAACGCTCTGTCGCAGTGACTCTCCTGGCACTTATTTTCAGAGACCGCTTGGTTCCATGTTTCTCAGCCTACCTCCGATGTGTTCAGAAAATACTGTACCAAGCTGCATAGAGAATTTCTAATTATAACAATGCTTACAGTATTACATCAAAAGATTTACAGCTCCCTAAACAAATTACTTCAATGCAGTTGCTTTTATTAACCAAATGTATTATCTTAGCAAAAAACCCTAAATTAGGTTTGATGAGTTATTCTACCTAAAAACTTGTCATCTAGTATTGTTTATATTCTTACCATTTAATTCTTTAGGCACTTGATCCCGTATCAGCTTTTCCATCCTCCTGGCCTGGCAGACATCGGGCTAACTGGCCTACCAAGACTCAGGTCAGACTTTTTGCCTTTCTGAGCACTGGTTAAACCTGAACACTCATTAAAGGTCGCAGGAACTCCTTTAGTAACCAAGACAAATTGAAACAACAGAGGAAACACTCCCCTCAACCTCCCTTACAACTTTTAAATACAACTTAAATCTTTCCCTCTAATAGATGTTACTTTACACTTCCTGAGCTACTAACAAACTCAAAGCTGTTTTATCACTCATACAGGGAGCCTATTTCTTTCTCTGCACCCAACTAAAAGTACTTTTTGAATATTATTTCTTTTTATTTCGTATTTCTGCCCTCATTTCACCACAAACTAGGATATGCTTTGATACTGTTCTCTTCCTTAACTATGAACTCATGACTATTCAGACATCTAACACATTCTTCTCTAACTCCTATTTTCCATCAGTGTTTTTCCTCACCATTCAACTCACTCAATTGTCTTCAGCTTTGGGAAAACAGCCAGTCTGAGGAATCAATACCTCAACTATTGTTGGGACTGTCCTCTGCCAGGCCCCCAGGATGGGGTCAGCTCAAGAGCACCATTTCTTAGGCAAGGACCAGCTCCCCCTTCAGCAATTAATTCATCTTTTTGCAGTCACAGTGGCGTGAAAACCAGGGTTGTGTCATATGGGCCACAAGGTCTGTTCAAGTGAGAAAGATTTCTCTAAACTTTAAGATGCTGTGAAGTGAGTGAAAGGTGATGAGCAGTGTCTGGGACACCTCGAGCCAACACTGTGACCCAAGCAGAGCCCAGCCGTGCAGAGCACTGACCTGCAGGTCTCTTAGTCAGGTTGAGGCAGTCTGCGTGGTACACCTTGGGGCAGCCTGGCTTCTTACAAGAAACTAGCTGCCCTCCGTCCCCACAGCTGAAACACTCGTCCTCTCGCTCCTTCATCACCTCCGCCTGCGACCTGCGCTTCATCTGCGGCCGTCTCTTTAGCTTCTTGGACTTTTCCTCGGTGAGGCTGGGTTGGCTCTGCGGGTGAGACAATGTCAGTTAATGCAGGTCTCTGCCCCTTCCATCTGTTCCCTTCCTGCTACAGTGGAGATAAGTGCAAACCCTGCAAATAAAAATCCTGCTGCCAGCCACACCTGAGACGTACGTAGCATCTCTACAGTGCTTCTTAATATTTGGCAACCAATTTACTACAGCAAGTAGTTCTCTTTTTTTTTTTTTTTTTTTTTTTTTTTTTTAAAAGAGCCTGGGAACTCTGCACCAAAGCCTGGTTAAACATGGGATATATACAATTAGCAACAGCAGGACGAGGAGCCAGGGGCTGCCTGGTGTCACTGAGCTTGTGCCACCTCTCAAGAGGCTCTTCAGGTCCTCAGTAAAAGCAGTCGGGTCTCCTTGCACCCATGACTCATGAGGAGTCACTCCCAGGCCTTCCTGCACTTTTTGACATTCCTCACTCCTCTCTCCATTTTCAGTCTGAATTTATCTGTGATCAGTTTAGACCTATTTGTTCTCGTGTCAACGCTGCTCTTTTCTGGCAGAAGCTTTTCTCTCTCCCTGAACTAACCACCAGGACACCCTCTCCTTCTTGCAAACCAAACACTTTCACAGTCTGCACCCTCGGTCTTCCTAATGGCTTTTCTCTGCCCTTATTGAGTTTGTCTCTCCCTAACACAAGTTACAGAATTACACACGCTACTTCAGATGACACCTCACAGGCCACGTACGACGACATCAACACTTCTCCAAAAGAACTGGAACTCCCTCCCAAAGCACTGTCCGCATTTGCCTTTTTCACAGCCGCGTCACAACAGCAGCTCAGTCCTGCGGCAGCTGAACTGCACAACGGCTCCTTCTCCACCATGACTGCTCATCGATGACGTTCTCATGGCAGATTTGTTTCTGCTATTACCCTCCAGGTGTGTACTCTGGCATACTGAATCTCTGAACTCCAGCCCATTCCCAGTGATACTCAGTTATTCGTTTGGAACTGCCCCATCCTCTCCCTCACCGATGAGGCCTGACATCTTTGTGTCATCAGTACAATTAAATTACCATGCTTCCAACAGCTGTGTTACAGGCAGTAATGAAATAACTACAACTGGTCCCAAGATTGGCATCTAAATGGCTTAAGTGCTCTCTTCTCTGGCCTAAGGCTTCCTCCAATGCTGCCCCTCCTTCAAACTAAGTCCTCAGACCGCTCCTAACCCCCTAGCACCGATACTCTCCAGACTAAGCCTCCCACTGTACCAAACACTCACCTCCACAAAGATGATGCTTCCTGTCCCCAGTCAGTGACCTTATCAAAGCACTATCAGTTTACTTTATCTAAACAGACATGATGTAAATTTTATGCCATTTTCCACACATCTTCGTGTCCAAATATGCGTTCTCCACACAGAACATCTCTGTGTGCTGAGATGATGCCTACAAGGCGATTTTTGCATCCTTTACTCTGCATAAATATTGGGCACTATTTTCATCACTCTCCTATCAACATTAAAAACAAAACTACCAAAACATTTAAAAACCTTTGTCTCCAGACCTACAATTTCCGAATTCGGCAGCAGTGGTTATCCAGCTGTCCTGCCACCATGGCGTTACATCTCTTGACCATTTCCTTCCCGTTCACATGTGGATATTTCTGTTTTCATACCGTCATTCCCACTGACAATGGGGACAAGTCAGGCCTTTCTTTATCATTGAAAAGGCAGGCAGTGAAATCACTCCACCTAAACTATTCCACCTATTCTCAGCACCTAATACCTTGGCCAGCTAATTACAAAGAGAACAAGAAAAACCTTTCACAGCTAATTTGAATGTCTAAGCAAGGTCTAACAGCTGGACTAAGCGATTCCCACTTGCTCACTGCAGTACAATAGACTCCCAAGCATTATTCCACACTCCCAGTTAGAAAGGTCACTTTTAAGGGTGAACTTGAGTATAATCAGCAAAGTTTTGTCTTGCTGTATCTTCAGGAAGCTTAAAAATGCATCTATTGTGGGATGAATTTGGGGAAAAAAAAAAAAAAACCTCAAGGTACTGTTTTCTTGGGTATTGTTTCTTAGCCCATCTCATCAAGATGGAATGAGTCGCCTCAGGCATCACAATGGAACATTAATACCAACTAAAGGGCACCCTACTCTGATTTCCATCATGCAAGCTGCGATTTCAGGGCAAAAATGACAGTCAAGCCATGTATAACACAGGAGCAGCACAAAATCAATTGAACTTTAATTCGCAACCCAAAAAAGAACTAAATACATCAGATGTGTAATTCACCTCATCTGTCAACTTCTGAAGACATCATTTTTTTTTTTTATCATAAGTTAATTTTTCTGCAGAACTAAGCTCTCTGGAGAATTCACAAAACCTTCCCTATATATTGGCGAGGCTTAACAACTGTGCTGCTGGAGCTTTTAACCCTTAACTGTGGGTAAGCTGCCAGTATCCACATGACGGAGCAGAGGGATTACAGACTGATTTGGTGAAGCTCTTGAAACAAACCAACAGCTGAGACAGATTTAGCTGGTGACAGCTGGGAACTCGGCCAACTGCTCCTGTTATTTCCTTTTCCAAGTGAGAACCAGCTCACACAAGAAGGTAACTGAAATCAATTCCTGTTATTGCAACGTTACAGTTACAACATGAAGGTCTCAAAAGTTCGTGAGTTCTAAAAGCTAGTGATTTTTCTACTTCAGATATGGCAAATTTCTTATTCCTGTCTGATGTGTGCACTTTAGTCACTTAACCAAAAGAAGGAAAAAAACCCCAGGAACTTTCTTATTGCAGCAAAGATGGTGATGTAGGAGCCTTCTGGCTCTAAAGCAACTCCAAGTCTGAAGGAATGCGAGTTTGCTGGCCTTCCACGCACGCTCACAATTTACTCAGGCCTTTACTTTGGGAAATGGGCTGAGCTGTGGTTTCTTGGTTATACAATGGAAGTCTTTCCCATGCTTGTCCTTTGCCCTCTAATGTGATGGAAATTGTCATGCTAGTAAGCAGAAAATTCTGAACAATTCTTTAATTTACTCTTTTGTTGTAAAATATAATTTCCTGTCATTATAACAACTCTAATAATTCAGGTCTAAGATCCGTGCTCTCAGAATGAAAACCTGAATATTCAACTCATTTCAAGCAGTGTTTTCATGGCCACACTGAAACCTGATTACGCTTCCTGAGATCTCAGCAACAAATGATACACATCTAAGCAAAGAGGTAATTTGGAAGAACAAAAGCTTAAAGGAGGCATCATACCTTTGGCCGTACTCCTAGGAAGCCACTGCAATTTGGGGCACCACATTTACAAACGGTCTTTCCATTTCCCAAACACTCCAGGTTGTAGTTGAAAGTCAGCTCAGTCCCTGGCACAAAAGCAGACGAAAACCAAGCAAGTTGTAATGAACTATGGAGCAGAATGTCTTAGTGCTGAAGTAAAAAGCACTTTTGAAATATAATGACACAAATGACTGTCACAACTACACAAGGATACCAACTATTAATCTCCCAATGGATCTGTGTGGATTGAAAATTCAGTGCAACCCCACACTCCTACCATATACTACAGCCAAAAAGGGCATTGAACCCCACACTGTAGCATGCTTAGTTCCATTTCTTGACCATGTAAATTAGAACTACGACCCTCCATTTATACCATGTGTTTCATTATGTCAGTGCTGGTGTTAAGTCTCATGACTGCCTACGTGAAGACAAAAATTAAGTATCCCAAGGAGCTACAAACCCTCCCCTTTCCTTACAGAAACACTCCCGTGCTTTTAACTGCAGGTACTGACAGAGCGGGGTTCCTTACCAGCTTTGATATTTACAATTGCGAAGAGACCGACCCGAGTATCACCATTCACACACCATTTCTGAGTCTCACAGTTTGGCTGGCAGCAATGGTTCATGAACCGAGCGTAATTGCCCTTTGGCCCAGCATCAATGATTCGATCCTGGAATTGCAAAAAAAACCCAGAAAAACACATTTAATAAACTGTCATTTCCTGCTCAAGCCATTGCAGCACAGGTACCAGTATACCAGGAAAGCATTAATCAGTAGTGAAAAGTATGACACCGGAGGCATCTTATCACACTTGCAAAGCACCTGAGTTCGTACACGTGTTTTAACTGAGCGTAAGGGACAGGTGTCGCTGTGTTGCCTGGACAATCGACAGACACCCAACGAGTTTCCACACACTGATGTCTCTGGTCGGGGCTGGCAGATCATACAGCAATACAGTTTCCTGCACAACATCATCCTCCTCTTCAAAGACACACGGGCTCCCGAACAGCCAGGAAAGTGCTACCGCTGCTTTCTGGGAAGTTAGCTCTCCCTGCGGTGTCAGTACTGGCTAAACACTACACCAGCACACTTCCAAGGCAGCACTTGCGGTTCCAGACCCTGACTTCTGCTTAACAGCAAAATACCAGTTCCTATTTCTTGTACATCAATGTATAGAAGGAAAACAGGAACAGTATGTAACCTGTGAGGTACGCTTCTGTACAGCACACTACCATTTGTTAGACCGCGTTGGAAAGGAGAGGGCAGCTGCAACTGAGATTTGGTTTTGTAATAATGAGATATTAACACTTGGTTTTGCCCCTGCTCCCACCTATCAGCCAGACAAGGAGAACAAGATAGGGTCAGTGTGAATTTCCAGCAAGAAGAGGGAAGAGCCAGAAACCAGTCACATTGTTATCCTGTTCCACACTCAACAGCTTCTTCCCATGCCTGCTTTCATGGTTTCCTTCTAATCTTTCCAAGGTTGAGTGACAAAGTGTGGAAAGCAGCTGACTAAACTACTTACCTCTGAAAGCCAGGAGCTCATACCAACAACCTGGCCTCCAAGACCCACTGAGGAGTCTGTGGTTGTAACAAACTCCACCCCTCTACTTAGATCAGCAAGACCTGGGATCTGAACTTAGATGAAGGTCTTACTGCGCCTGATACTTGTACATCTGACGGCCAATGCCTTCTCTGGCACACACCAGCCCAGTTCTGGACTCTCCACGGTTCAGCTGCTGGAAGGATCCCAAGGTTACCGTATTCACTCTGTTATGCTGAAGCAGGATCTATGATCCTCAGACAATTGCCCTCAGACAACTGCCTCACCTCTTCTGAATAAACTCCAAAGAAGTCGGTTCAGACTTTCGTCCTAATCCTAATATCCAACCTGAAGCTTCTCTACTGCATGTTAAGTCCATTCGTTTGGTCTTTTCTTCAGTGGAAAGGTAGACCAGCTCATCAGCAACTCCTAGCACCTTTTTACTTGCTGGAGAAGACCACTATCATGCCTTCCATGCAATCATTTTACTTCTGTCTAGGATGCTGGCAAGAGAAATTCCTTCCACATACCTTATCCAGTGTCAACATGTAGAAATTGGTGATGTCGTGCTCCTGAGCATAGCGGATTCGGGCTCGGCACTCCTCTTCATCAATTAGCTCCCCAACGTACTCATTAACAAATTCGCCCTGCCAGAGAGAAAACAAGCTGATAAGACGAGACAAATTCCCTCCAGGATGGAAGGACATCCACCTTTGTGCTAAAACTTAGTTCCTGTTTCCTTTGTGGAAACCATTTCATAAAAATCTTCCTCTGTGCTTTGCCGCCAGTTTGACCTATAATCTTCACCAAGAGCCCTGAATCATACATCCATTTCACACACTCAACAAATAACTTGAAATAAACTAAATAAAGCAACTACAGCCATCGGATTATTCTTTGTGCTACAGAAAGAATTAACATTCAGGGATAGCATAAAAGTAAACCACAAGAACAGCTCTTTGCTGCAAAGCTCAAAGCAGTGCGTAACTGCATTCCAGCTGGAAACAATATCCCTTTGGGGACCAACCACACCAAGCAGCATGAGGCACCTAGGGCACCTGCTCCTGCAGTGAATCTGTGGAGTTCCCCTGTAGCGAAGTACTGCAGAGACCGTACTTCAACCGTAAAAGGGAACCCCAGCTCTGCTCCACTGGGGCCAATAGATGCCTCCATTAAATAACTGAGTTTTGCTGTTTCCAGACTACCTGCTGAAAGTGAAATGTAACAGGCCCATGGAATGGCAGAGAGATCCTTTAACCTATATCACAGCAGGCAGCAAAGCCTGAAGAGGATAGACTCACTTTTTTCCTTCTGTTATCAAGCCCTCCCCCACAGCATGTTGTCCCTACTCCTTTTTCAGACATTCTTCTCCTACTATGCTAATTGCCCTCTGTTTCACTTCACCCTTTTTTAGCTATGGGGTTCTCTTCACTTTAACATTCTTCCTTCTTCATTCAGCACAGATGTGTGTCCACAGAACTACTATTCTCTGGATTTAAAAAAATATATACAAGTCTTTCAGCTGGAGATACCAGTTTCAGCAATAATAATAGCCATCTCCAAGACATTACCCTTTTGTAAGAGCCAAGCCCTGGTTTCAGTTTCTGATACAAGATTCTCATGCTGGAAAAGCCTGGCTATTCAAGAATGGCGGGGAGGTATAATCACTGTTCCCCATCTGGAAATCCTGAGCACCATCTTCAGGTCAGTGTTCTGGTGTACTCATAAAGCCCATCGTCCATACAAGCAGACAGATCGAGCAATCATCTTTCTTACCCTGTAGGACATCAACATGCAAACCATTTTCTTGGTTAGCTGAGCCAAAACATTCTTGTCAAGACTGGAAAAGTTAAGATCATCCATTTCTTTCCTAAATGGCATTCTATGGCAAGAAGTCTTCTTCAAATTATGGAAGTTAGTAATTTTTCAAATCTATTGAAACCAACACTGAGCAAGAGAGAAGTGGCAAGAGAAAATTACATGCAGAAACAAAATATGTACCTTTCTGATGTCTGTTTTGGCTTGCAAGCCCCAGCCTCGTGCCAGCGTGCGGAAAATTTGTACCTCGGGATACTGCCGCTTGGAGAAGCACTGGTTCTGGCAGCGCTCCCCAGCAGGGCAGACCATGGGGTGGCATTCATAGAGCAACATGCGATTGATGCATTCCGAGTCCAGGCCGCATGGGTTTTCATCTGTTGGTTTGCAGTTGCAACGTGGTATCTCGGACAGGTCTGCAGTGAAGATCTGCACCTTACCCACTGGCCGGTTCACCTTGAACGCACACAAAGGACGTTAGCTCTTAAGAACAACAGGTTATCCTGATAGTCACTTCTATACTCAACCCTTGCCTACAAGCTGACAGGCTGAAGTGTGAGTTAGTTATAGCGAGGGGCAGAAGGACACAAGTACAGGCACATATGTATTTCTAGGCACGCTACTTCAAGAGGTACACAGTTAGAGGGAAGAGCTAAGGAGGATGCAGGTACCCCATTAGCATCACCGGGTGCAGTGTGTATTCTGTGACCCGGGAGCGGGGAGAGGCTGCCAAGTGTCCCTCTCCCATCACCACTGTGCCTACATTCAGCCCAGGTGGCCCAGCGCTCTCGTTGGGTGCGCACCATACCTGTGACCAACACCAAACCATTTTCTGTGTGAAACAGCACCTTCTTCAGTCTCTGAGTGTCAGGTCCTTTTGCTTACAGCCCTGTTTTTTGAATCTGTTACCTTCAAGCTGGTTTGTGCTCTCAGCTGTCACTATGAGAACCAGGCGAGCACGCCTGTGACAGAGTACAGAGGGCCTACCTATGCACCAGGCCACAAGCAGTTCGCTCCCTACCCAACCGTCCTGCAGATCTAAATGAAAGAAAAACCAGACAAGGCTGGGGTTGGAAGGCCCAAAGAGGAGCTCAGAGTTAAGCCAAGGAGCTCTCTAAAAACCGCTCCAGAAGGAAGCAGAGCGCAGCACCAGGTGGAGAAGCGACGGGCATGTCTGTGGCATGAGCAGGGTCCTTTGGTTTTGGTTAAAGGCAGCAAACGCTGAAAGGCAGGCAACAGAGAGTCAGGACTTTTGAGAGACACACTGAAGAAAAGCTCCTTGCTGTTCTTTGCCTGGGTGAGCAATACTGTCAGCTCCCTTTCCTCTCCCAGAACATGAAAGGAGGGGATCATTTAGCAAAACTATTCCAGCCCCCACACAATTTATCTAGTCCCACCCACTGAGCAAAGTTTCCGCGCTGGCAGCCTGCCTGAGGCTGACCTAGCCTAACAAAGGATCCTCCTCCTTTGTTCAAAAGCAAATCCTGCAGAAACCCCGGATTAATCTCTTCAACACAGTCTCCCCTTCCTCCTAGTACTGCCTCCCACCTCTGACCTTCCTTGTCACTCATGTTCTCTGCTGCTTCCCATCTCTTACTCAGACTGTTAGCTCATCACCTCATTAAGACTGACGAGACTCACAGGACTAGGACCGTCCACCACTGGGCAGACAGAGGTGTCCTTGCTGGCTCTGGCACTACCACCCCATGCGACCACGGTGTCTGAGCATGGTGCTCCTCTCGGCACGTACACATGCCCAGCAGGCCTGCCCTACTCTCCGAGGCACTGCTGGTACAAAACCAGCTCCAAAACAGGGCAATGCTTGGACTACCCAGAACCCTGATGTGATGAAGGATCCCAAGTGTATTTTGCAGTAGCCTCTCGTGTCAGCGCTCCTTGGGATGGACCCCGAGGTGCTGATCTCCTTAGAAGGCCAAGACGGGAGCGGACACAGCCAGCTTCGGCCACGCCACCCTGAAGCCTTCTCCAGTTCACCGTATGCTCCTGCAAACTGCTTTGCTTTCACAAACAGCTTCCACCCAGACCTCAGAAGAGCTACCATGGCTAATGACCATGACCATTATCATTTATATTAAAAGGGTATTTCAAAGGCTGCAAACTGCTTGCCAAGTTCCTTCATGTTGTGGCCAGAGACAGGCTTAAAAATGAGAAGCTGTATTTCCTCCACTGAAGCTGCCTGGCCCATACTGCTGCCACAGCATTCAGTTGTGTTCTTTTCACTGTACAGTAACTCATGCAGGATATACCTGCCTGCCTAGAAATCCTAGCTAGAAAAAAAAAGTGCCAGCAACCAGTTAAGCTTTCATAGTTTGCCACACAAAAAAGGGAAGGAGCAGCCAGAGGCAATGAAAAAAGAACACAGTCCCCGAGTCACTGGGTTTCTGATCAGTTTGGACCCACATCTCAAGCACATGCACCCACCTGGCCCCAGCTCTCCTCTCAAGTCACCTCCATCCTGTAGGACTTCTATTGCTGCTCCAATTCTACTTCAAAATACAGCCCTAAACATGAAGAGTTCCCCAAAACTCAGCAAAAGGGCTGATATTCCAACACATACATTTGCTTTAGTATTTCTGTTCAGTCACCAACTGATACAGAAAGAGATATAAAACAATAGCAGAGACGAAACAAGATACTGTGGGTTACCATCCTCCGCGCAGCTCTGCTCTACTGCACCCTGACCATCTCCTGTCTTGCAGCACCTGGGATGCCCACCTTGCCATCAGTAGCACACAGTACCTGAGCATATTGCGTAGTACTAGCACTCTTCCCAAAGTTCCCAAGGTAGAGAGACACTTCCTTCAGACCACAAGTGACATGGAACAGAACAGGGATGTCCACATCTGTTCCAGTAAATTGAGTACCTCTATTACTGGTGTCCAGCTTCCATACAGGTCTGCGCATACATGAATCCTCTCTGTGGAGGATGACTGAAGATGCCAAGAGGACCAAAGTAACCTTCAAATGCAGCCCAACACCCAAATAGTAGAAATGTTTCTGTATACCTGTAAATCACCTGCACTGACAGCTCAAGACTTCTCTTCCACACCTGTCCCCCCCCACTTGCCCTCACCTTGATGTGTTTGTAGGGAGGAGGTTTCTTGTCGTTCTTTTTGTCTTCCTGAAGCTGTCTCAGTTCTTTCTGTGCCTTCAACTCTTCAAATCTTACTGCAGCTTCCTGAAGAGCTAAGTGAGAGAACAGGCTGTGTTACGAGGAACTCCCTCTGCTCACACGGAGCTGGGCTGCCAGTGTCCACCCAGTGCTCACATCTCCACAAGCAAGCCTCCCTCGCTGC
Source organism: Gymnogyps californianus (assembly GCF_018139145.2). Taxonomy (NCBI): domain Eukaryota; kingdom Metazoa; phylum Chordata; class Aves; order Accipitriformes; family Cathartidae; genus Gymnogyps; species Gymnogyps californianus. The sequence goes on from NC_059484.1 coordinate 11,665,855, forward strand.
GTACTTCAGAGGCAGAGGTTCACCGGAGGCGGTTGAAGAAAAGGCCAATGCAGTAGGGCAGTCACAGAAGTTACAGTAAGGGACCTGCCCGTGGGTGACGAAGCATCCAAATTGTCAGCTAGCTGTGCCTGCTTTTGGGCAGAGCTGTCAGGCAGCTGCATTCACATCTCTCAACTGCATTTTTATACACAGATAATGACTGTATTAGACACAGGGAAGCTGACAAAGCAGCAGCTCACTCGGATTCAGAGTGGCTATGTCAGAGCTGGAGACGCATTCAAGATCTGCACACCCTTCTCCCTTTTCTGGGAGTCAGACCAACAAACATTCTGAGTGTGCTAGATGATAGATAAGCAGCAGCTCATTCTACAAATTTAATTTCACTTCAGCTCTAAGAAGACATTTTTCTCTGTTACAAGAATGCCACTTCTCCAAATGGGAATGAAGAGAAAAAGAACATGTACCTCCCTGGATGAAGACAAGTTACCTTTCTTGTATATGCCATCCACGCCCTTCCCCATCTTGTCTTTGCTGCTGACATCACCTTCCATGTAAGGGAACACACGGGCCTGGTGTGTCCACAGGTAATCCTTGGAGCCGAAGAACAGCACAGGGAACTCACCGATGTCATGTTTCATTTTCTGGATGTTGACAGGAATTGTCCTAGGATGGCAAATCTCAGCTGGCCACCACCTGCAACACAGGGAAGGGCAGATGAAACCTCTGGCTTCCCCACTTCCAACCACCTCAGAAGTACGCTACTGCATGGAGACATGGGGAAAAAGTGTGTGAGGGCTCTCAGCAAGGCTGGTGAGGAGACAAGAGGCTACTGGAGGACGAAAGTACGCATTTTACCAGCCACTACATACATGCAAAAAAGCCAGAGGCTGCTGCACTGTACCCTGCAGAGAGGAGCAGCTTCTCACCTCAATCACCATGAGCACTGCACGAAGAAGTGATGGGGACAAGTCTGTTCTACCTTCACCTACCTGTAGCGCCCAACTTTCACCCAGACTACTTCCTTGTAGTGTGGCTTTTTGCCTGCCTTGCAATCATTACAATACCAGCTTCCCTCTGGCATCTCAATGTTTAGACACTCACGGTGAAACGCAGCCGGGCACGACTCACAGCATAAAAGGCTGCCCCCTGCAAAGAAAAGGAGGAGGAATTTATCAGTCACTGTGCAGAAGCCCTGCACTCCACACTTCCAGACAGACATAGCTGAGAAAAGGGCACAATGCTCTTCTGCAAACACTTTTCAAAAATTGTGCTTTACTCATGCTGCAAAAAGAACCCTTCTAAGGATCCAGAAAAAGTCCTAGCCTGAATTTGGACTTAAATGGGGATGGACAGGAAGGCAATCTGTTCTCTGCAGTTCTCACTGGCACACTCTGGATGAGCAAAGCTTCTGCCTGCTCTAATGACTTCTTGTCAGGGCATTCCTTGGTGACAGGGGACCCAGCGCAGACCGTCTCACCTTCTGAGCAGACAAAGCACCAGCTGACGTTGACGTGCTCATGGTTGCGGCAGCCCCTCCGTGCAGTGAAGTGATTGGGGCAGATGATGCTGTTGGAGGCGAGGACCACAGACCCAGCAGCGAGGCAGAAGTCGTTGGAGTGGTACGCAACTGGACACCGCACGCAGCGCATCAAGCGACCTAGCACCAGAACATGTCGGGAACACACTGAACCTCTAAAGGAGGACGATTTTTGTTTCCTGCCAGAACTAGCCTCTATTGATACCTAAGCTCAAAACGAGCAACCATAGGTGATCTTTGGAAAAGGAAACTGACCTTTAATTTTTATAGACTGTCCATGACAGACTCACAAGATTCCTATAAAATTAATATAACAAAATATATCTAAAATTATAAATAGCTTTAATATATATTTGTATATAACATATATAAAATTGTATTACTTAGAAGTGAAAAACCTCCTGCATGCTGTGCAGAAACAGTTCAAGAGTTCACAGACTGGGACTGCTTCCTATCATACACAAATAATTAGTAAATCAGCTCAGACAGTAATTACAGAGGGGGTGTTCCAAGTGCTTAGCTGCACATAATGAAACCAATCCGTGTAGCTTCTGAAAACATCGGCACTTGCCTCTCCACTTTATCAGATTTTACCCTGAAATTCCAGAACGGAGAACTCAGAATTGCCTACAGGCCTAATTTATCTAGGTTTTTGAGAGCCTGTTTTCAGTTCCTCACAGGAGACTATAAACAGGGAGAAGAGGTGAGAGGAAAGGGGTAAATCTGACCACCAAGAAGTAGCAGCCAGAGGAACACAATGCAAATGTTCAGTGGGGAAGTGGTCAGCTGTGGGCTTCAGGCCTTAGTGTTGTCTTCTACACCAAATACTGATATGTGAGAAAAAAAAAGACAACTTTAACACAGATCCTGAAAATAAAAATAGAGCTGGTCTTATTGCTACTCATCTTTAGATACCAAGGATTTAAAGAAAGGCAGCTTTAGAAGCGAATATACAAGGCAATCGCATAAAAGTTTTAAGTTTAGTCATGTGAGATAAAGGTCAAGGTATTGCTGCAAACAGCTCAAACAAATGTTTGCCTGAGAAGCTTAGCCCAAGGGTGTCACTACTACAAGGCGAGTCTGCATTATAAAAAAGGAGAACTAGAACAGTATCATAGTTTTTACTATGCTGCTCTCTATGCCATTGCCTTGACAGCCAGTGCTGCTAAGCAGGCACCATCTGCAGCACTGGCACAGTGAAAAGTACGTAGGAGAAACATGAGAGTGTCTGTACAGCTCCAGAGACTTATTCAAAAACCCAGAGAGGCATCTGGCATCGCTGGACGTGCAAGCATCCAAGCGCCTGGACAGACGAGAACGTTTCAGTTGCCATGTCTGACCATCAGGAGTGCTGATGAGCAGCAACCTCGCATACCGACACCACCCCTTCCGCTCCCCTGAGAGAAGCTATTCCTCAGCAAACGCCAGAGCAAGCACTGTGGCAAGAACAGAAAATCAGCACGAAGAACTAGTGGACCAGGTAACTGCACAGTGGACACGAAACAAAGAAAAAGCTTCTAACTGCATCCCCTAGACCACCCTAGAAGATTTCAGTACCTTTAGATGCAGAGATGTTTGCTGGGTTAGCAGCATGACAAGTCATGCATATGTGCAGGGAGCATCGGAAGCCCTTGTTCTGCATGACCGTGGGCGGATACTTTTGTATGCACGCTTCATGGTAATACTTCCCACAGAGGGGCAGCAAGCACCGTTTTACATCTTCCCCGCAGCTCTTGCACACAAAGCAGGTATGGACCCCTAGAGAAAGAGCAACAGACGTAACACCAGTCACACAGAAGAGCTAAATGAAGACCTGACACTTCCACCAGGCTGCGTATTAGCACAGCACAACTTCCCAACCCGCTGTACCCATCCCAAAGTACAGGTCTCTGCAGCAGGCTGTTTTTGCCTGCAGCTGCAATAAAATTCCAGATCAAAAAAAAATTATTATAGCTGTGATTTCAGGCCAGGGAAAAACAAGAAGAAAAACAAAAATCGACAACCTTACTTAGACATTTCCCCCTTTTCCAGCCCACTTCAGCCTCATCCTCCCCACCAGCTCTCTCTCCCTAGTCCCAGATAAGAATTTCCCCTTCTCTTTCCCACCAGATCCTGGACGTTCACTTCTTCGTATCCCATATGCCTGAATCAACAGTAAGACCAGTTAATTAGAAAGTCATTATCAAACATCAAACCAATAATCAGAGGACTGAGAGCTAGTTAGGGGCCCTACTGCAGGCACATCACTCCAGCAAAGGAAGCACCAAATAAGCACGCAGCAAGCACCCTGTCCTTCTGTGCTCACAAAAGCTTCCGTACCTGTGGAACACTCATTGCAGATGAATTTGCCCTTTGGCATCTCAGAGAGCCCAAGGCACTGCAGATGGAAAGCACCACAGCACTGCGCCTCACACAGCAACAACTCCCCTGGCTTCTCGCAGATCTGCGGGGAAGGAAGCACAATGTCAGCTCTGAGCAACCTCCTTCCCCAACTCATCTCAGAGAGCAACAATCCACGTGCTGGCCAGCACTGCCAGCGGAGACCCCTGCAGAAAAATGCGAATTTTTCCTTGTGTCAGTTAATTCAGGTGGTTTTTGCATCACCACTGCCATTTGCCATCCAGTCCCTGCTACCATGCATCGGCTAAAATGAATCCTACATTGGTCACGTCTCCCTAACATCTGTGAACTTTAGCAAGAGGAGAGGCAATCACAGAGGAAAGGCTCAATTCAGAGCACAAAAAGCTGGTTAATTCTACATAAGCACCTTGAGGCTACCTGGGCTTATCTGGGGCACTAGCATGTCCCAGAACTTGCACAAAAACACTTTACAGTGATAAAGTTTCAAAGAGATTTCTTCAAGGACACTACCTGACACACATTCTCCTTGAGAGCTGCTCCTCCTCCACGCTCTCCCTGCATCTTTTTGGACGAAGGCACTCCATGGTCATTCTCTGACCCCTCTTCATTACCCTCTTTGGGGCTTGCAGCAGTCCCGTGAACCGATGTTTCCCCCTTTAAAAAGAAATTCATAATCAGGGCTGTCAGAAGTTCCTGTCCTGACTTGTAAACTACAAATTCAGCCATTGAGTACATAACAGGTTTGGCAGTTGGTCTGTGTGCATTACCCACCCTGGAGAGAACATCCCCCATACAGTTTCACCAAAACTTACAAGAAAGGAAAGGAAAGCGCTCTTAGTTTACTAGATCATTAAAAAATACACACTCGACATAATTATTTTGCTTTGCATAACCCCTCTCTGAGGAAAGAGTCATGGCTGAGGAAGAAAGGTATTGCCCTGCATAGAAACAAATCAGGTAAGGCTGGAATAGTCTGAAGCATCCTGCGTGCTGACATCTGCTTGGACTGGAAATGCAAATGAAAAATTTCAAACGACCTTTATTACAGTTGTCACCCAGCAAATGAGCCAGACTTTTCCCCACACATCTCAGCTTGTCCTAACCCATGTAAAACACAGGCACATAGGTACTCAAGGCCTGTGTTAGTATGAACTAGCTGGCCAACACCAAAGTAAACAGTGCAGCAGGGCATTTACACCACCATCCTGCCTGGGGCAGTGAGTCTTTCATAAGCATCTGTCCTGTACAAGTATCACAGCACTGACCGTAACATCTTACGGTGACCATAACATCAACTGGTGAAAGAGCATCCTGCTGAAAAGATGGGTTTCAAATGATAAAGGCCCACCCACACCCTCATGGGGCAAGACAGGGATCCTGCCATAAGGCTTCCCAAGGTGGAAGGACAATTTCTGACATGTCCATGTGCCTTGCCCAGACACTGTTAGAGGAAAGGAGAGCAGCAGGTATCTTAGAGATACTTGTTTCTACCACAAGATACTGCTGTCCTGGAGCTGCACATGGCAGCACTGCCTTCACTTTTGTCAGGACAGGCAACGAAGAGCAGGTGGAAACACCATCCTGCCAGCTTCCAGGCCTCTCAGATACAGTCTAGGCAACACTTCAGTGCTCTTGCCAGCCCCAGCTGCCACTCTAGGGTGGGTACACCTTAAGGGCCATTAATGCTGCAAAGCGATGCCTTTAGCTAAGTGTTTTGAGCAAGAATATTTTAAGGACTCTGCCATTTTTTAATATCCCAGCTCACTGCAATTAGCTGAGTGACCTCAGTGCGCAGCTGCCAGTTCCTCCTTGGGTCACCAAGCCATAACCGGTGTATGCCCAGACACAAACTGGACACCTGAAAGACACTGTGAGAAATTCAAACTGCTGGCAGGAGCAGCCGCTATCACTCTCATACCTTCAAGCCTGCTTGGTGCCAGGTGTCCAGCTAACAATCACGAGAGCAAGCTTTGCACCACTTTCTGTATGGAAGAGTATTAGTCTGAGTTGTGGTGCTACTAAAGCTTGTAAGCTGAACTGAATGCCCTCTGAACACATTATTAGTCTGGGCAAAACAAGGACATAAAGATCTCCAAAGTTTAAAGTTGGAAGAACCTGGAGCTGGTATTCTGGTCAGATAATGATGCTTCCTTTGCCTTTTTTTTTTTTTCCCTCTTTTTTTTTTTTTTTCTTTTTTTCCTTTCCCTGCATGTAGCAGTATGCTTTTATTTGTGGACATTTTAAAGCCATGTGACCTCTGTGGAGCAATGATGCACAGGTGCACTGACAGTATATTAAAGCACACAATACAAAGATGAATGGTATAAATCGCCTTTATTGAGCACAAAAAAAAAGCGAAGTCCCAGCTACAAGCTACTGCCAGTCCAATATACCATATGGTGTACAGCCTTACAGACTATCATTACAATCTCGCTGGCAGCGATGCAGCCTGTGGGAATACTGATAAGGAGCACATAAGCTGCTGCCACCCTACCACACAGCCCTGGCAGAGGGAAGGGAAAGGTCTCTACGGCATTGGTAAAAAGACCATCTAAGAACACAACAGCCACCTTTGCCTCTATACGCAATAGCATCTTCTCAAGCTAAGTGCTATGATGATAATTCTGCTCCTGCAGCTGTATTTCTGCTAGGAATTATATAGTCTGCTGCAAGGCAGCCCTCTGGCCCAAACACTCGCTTTGGCTCCTGGAATGCTCCAGGAGCAGCACACCAGCAACCAGTGCTCCGAGGACTGGTTACAGCTCAGGTCCTCCTATTCCTACATAGGTGCTCCCTCTTCTGCTCAGCTCAGCAGTGACCTCAGGGTTGCAGGGGTCACTGTAACGAAGAACAAGAGCAGGGTTAATCAGCTGCTGGTATGAGCAAACAACATCAGCTATAGCTTCTGCTTATGCTGCGGCCGCAGTGTTACAGACACAAAGTGAGCTCAGCCCCTCTCATGGTCACTGAGGTCCCTGTCAGGAGGGGCAGGGTGCTGGTAAACAAGCACCACCCATCCTGTGGTCAGTGGCACTAGCTTCCTGCTGTAGCTAAGGTTTCAAGATAGTGTTTTGGAAGGGGGGGGACATACTCAGATTTGCTACAGACAGAGGTATGAGGGATTTAGAACTGGTTTGTCTTTCCATGCTTCTGGCCACTTTCTACCATGGCTGCTAGGACTCTTTGGTTTGAACCCTGATGGCCATGTTTCACGTGTTAATGGAATGGGAGACTAAAATGCATCTAGGAGTCATGTAACATTAACCAGCAACTCCCTCTTCAGATCTGAAAGCATTTGCTAGTAGCAATGCTACCTTAACAACTGGGCCCACACTGCCTAGTGTGGCACAGCATGCTCTAGCCCTGCTCTTTCAGCCTAAACCCCTCCTATTTGGTTCCACAGACAGCTGGCCAATCTGCACGTTTCACACACGAGGATCTTCACCTTATTTTAATCAATGCTCCCAGAACGGCATAGGGAAGGGAATGTCAGAGCTAGGCAGGATGGGCAAGGCCAGATACTTGTGCTTTGTGAACAGGGAGAAGGGGATCGCCATTCAAGGCCATCACTCAAAAGAACCTGTCACACTCTTCCCCCTCCTTCCCCCACCCAGCATGAGCATTGCAAAACTACATACCTCCTACAGAGGGCAGGTCTCTCATCTTGGGTCTTCTTTCAGAGCTATCTCTGCTGCTGTATCTGGCACATCCTCAAAAGCCTGGCCTGTTCTTTGGCACAGCCTGACCTTGGCTCACAACCTTGACAACCATTTCAACAGCATTTTCCATCCCCTTCTCTCAGTCTCTTGCTGCCCTGATGCTGTAAACTTGCACTCCTAGCTCCACAGACAGGCAAGGACAGAGAAAACTGCTTAGTTCAGCCCAGGCAGACAAGCTTTCCACTGCCGCCTTTTCCTCTGAAAGCAGCTGGATCCAAGGCTTCACTGTGCTGTATCATCAGACCATCTATTTCTTCTAGCACCATTCAGCACAAAGTGGAGTTCCTTGCCTGGTGTGTGGAAAGTCACTCAGGGACCAGCGTGGTCCGAATTCCTTAACTGCTTTCACAGCACCCCAATACTCACCAGTACCTGTGCACTCACCTAAGCCAAGGGGTGAACACTCTCACCACAGCAGCTCAAGAGACACAATCACAAAGAAACCGATGCTGGCAAAAGGTGCCAATCATTGCCTTTTTTTTTTTTTGGCATGGTTTACCATACCTAACTTCAGGTACTCAACACAGATGTCTAAGGCTGGAGGCAGTTAAGACTCCCTGGGTTTCCTCTGCAGTGAATGGTGGGTGCAGGATTCAGAGCCATGGCCTAGCTACTTGGCTGCTCTGAATTGCCCCCTCTTTTCTTCCCTATAAACAATTCATAGAGAATTTGCTGGCTCGGAGCTGAGCCAGTATCTTAGTGGGTACCTAACAGCAGACAGTGTTAACTGCCCCCCAGCATTGGCAAAGATATTTGTACAGGCTTCTTTGAAACATGATTCCAGATGAGCACACTTCAGAAAGAGCACTAACACCATCACAGGAAGGCTTGCATGGCCCAGGGGTATTACCCCACTTTATCACCCCCATCAGAAATGCTCTTTTCAAAAAGCAGTAGCAGCAGGGTGGCTGGCACTGCTCAAAGTAGTGTGAGGTTTGTGCTCTCCTGGAAGCTGTATAACAACAACAAATATAACAATATATGTCTATAATTGGCTCCTGAAATACATACTGACTATCCTGACAGAACAGCCTGCTGCTGAACCTGGGCCACTGGAAGTGAGAGGTGATGGTGAGAAGCCCAGAGGTGTCCCGCCTCTCCCAGGAAAAGTCTTGCTTCCCCTACACTTGGTGATACCTGGCTCATTCCTAAAAGGCAAAATGGGCTTGTCAGAGATATTTGTACGCCGACTCTGCTGGGATGCAGTAGAAGGGAGTTGCCCCAATCATCCCTTTCTGCTGGATGGCAGAATGTAATCAGAGGCTCCTGTGAGCAGTCACAGACAGTCCCCCCCATCCCCTCCAATGTGGTTCTTAGCTCACCCTGGCACACAGGTGCAAGTAGAAGAAGGGGTTGAAGTCCACAGTCTAGCGCTTGTACTTCATACTCGTGCGTAAAAGTGCAAGATTCCCACCACCACCAGAGAAGACCTTTTACAGCAGTTAGATCTTCTGAGGTGCAAAGCAAGATGCCAGGCAAAACCTGGTTCCATCAGATCAGAACAGCCTCTCTCCTGGAGAATTAGCTGAGTAGCAGCTTAAAAACTGAGCCCCAGTTAAGCAGTCATCACAAAATAGCTACTAAATCAAGTTGGTATCTTCAGCTTCAACCCCAGCTCATGCAACTACATCAGTGGGACAAACTCCCAACTAACACGCCAGCCAGCCAAAGATGACCTGGCCTAGGCTCTGCAAAGTGCCCTAGGAAGTAGCAGACAGGTTATAGGGATGACAGCATGTAGGAAGACCCAACAGTACCTCAGAGTGTGGGGTCTCCCCCAGCCCCTCCTCATTTCTCTCCTTCTTGGAATGCATTGCAGCAGAGGGATGGCGCTGTCTCTTCCGCTTCCGCTGCTTCTCCAAGAGCTTTTCAGAAGCTGGGATGCAACAGAAAGACCACTCAAGGAAAATGCAGAAATAATTCCCTTGCTATAGGTGCCACCAACAAGTTCTACACCCTTTATCAGAGCTTCAGGCTGGGTCCTACTGTCTTTGAGGGCATAAGGGCTGGGGCAATACCAGCCTCCAGGCAGTCTGCCCTCTGTCCCGCAACCATCAGAGGACCACTGATTCATACTGGTTTAAGCTTCTTTTGCTAGGCTGCTGAACAAAATCACTGGCTTTCCTGAGACAGCCCCCCAGCAGAAAAGAAGAAATGCTACCAACACAAAGCTTACGTTGCTAATCAAATGCTGATAACTACCTCCTCCCTCTGCACTGCAACAAAAACTTCCTCATGTCAATACCAATGTGATACAAAGGCAGACAGGGAGGGAGTACAAGGCAACTGCACAACTGTACATGGGACAGGGCAGCCACTGTTGAGCCTGGTCACAGCATGTCATCAGGCAAAAGACAGCGCATTGGTACAGGACCTGTGCTGACAAGTTTCCTTCAAGCACCCAGACTATGAATGAGAAGTGAACATTTTCTCACGGAAATAGGAACTTATCGTCTCCACTTTCCATAGGGAAATCAAAGACATAACAGTACCTTGGGTAAACAATCTCGGTACCTTTTCCTCTGCCACTGCCTCAGCTGAGGCAAGCACCCTCTGAGAGCCCAGGACACATAAGCCCTTACACACACACACACAGAGAAATCCACAGGCACTGATCCAAACGTCACCAACAGTCTAGCCCCACAGCCCTGCCTCCACTTACCTTCTCCCAGGTCCGAGAAGTGGGCTGGTGAGTAGAGCTCAGAGCTGTCGCTCTCCGAAGGGCCAGTGCCCTACAAATACACAAGAGTCAAGTCACCAGATGCAAATCAGAGATGCACGTTCCTCAGCCACTCAGAGCCTTTACGAACGACTGCAACATGTAACTTACAGTTCAGGTCATGAATTCATCAGTGATTAGAGACTTTACTTTTGTTTTGTGTGTGTGCTATATCCCACATGGAAAAGTCAGTCTCTGGGCAGGGAGGAATGCTGAGTCTGCTGTCCCTTGTGCTCAACAGCATCATCTGCTGTTTCCTGAGCTCTGCCAAAAAGGCTGCTAACACCCTGTAAGCTGCTGGGGACAGAGACTCTCTTCTGGCTTTACACTTTTATGGAGCTTAAGACTGAAATACACTGGCCTCTGCATTACTGCAACCATGATAACTGTATTAAGACTGCGCCACACAGAGAAAAAGGAAAGGAGGAAAACTGTTATTAATCAACCTTAGAAACACTGACAACAAGTCTTGTGCAGGTACACCACCTGAAATAATTCTTTACAATTTGCTTTTTTCCAAACCATGTTGCGGAATATCAAGTATTTAGTGGAGAAGAGCAGCATTTTCTTTAAAAATCTGCACCAAGCACTGTATACTACATGTGATACAACTCAAGCCTCCATCCTGCTACAAGCTCTGCACTTACGTACCATTCACCAGCTCACTTGGGAAAGTAACAAAGCAAACACTGCTCAGAGGAAACCTGACGGAAAAGGACAAAGCCTTAGGTTCAAGCTCAAGCTACACTGCAACATAACAGTGACAGAAAGCCTCTGCGCAGAACATTTCTGCTTACACCTTCCCAGCCAGCATCCAGATGACTCCTTTTTCATAGAAATCAATGAAGAGAGGAGATTTTACAGCCAACACTACCCAATTCCCATTACAAGTGAGAAGGGGTGGGGAACACATCTGTATTCAGCAGATTTCTTCATCATAACACAGCAACCAGCACCTTTGGGAAGGGTGGACCTTTGCTCCTGGGCCACAGCAACAAAAAACCACAGCGCATTGCACTGTGTCTCATTCAGCAGGGTCTGCTGTCTAGGCTCGTTTTCTATCTGGTTTTCAAAAGAGCTGGAAGGAAAGTACCTTCTTTGGGGGAGTCCACTCCTCCTTCTTTGGCATAAAGGCAGTGTCCAAATCATTGGATTCCAAGAGCTTTTTAGTGGGCTTCCTTTGACGCTTGCTTTCGAAGTTTCCTGCAATGAAACTCTTCACATCAGATAAACAGGGGTTTTCTTCTCTTCAGACTAAGACCATTAAGCAAATATCAGCCAACAGTTCAAAACAATCTGCTTCACCCTGTCTTTGGGATCATTAGCTCCTCGGGCAGAGATGCCAATTACCTGTTTCTATACAACTTCCACAAAAATGGACCTCAGTCTGCCATGACCTTCAGGCATACCTCAATATGTAACATAAAAATCCACCCACAGAAGAGAGACTATGAAGTCAATGCCAGCAGGTAACACATCCTGGCAGCACAATTCAGATCATAATTTCCCAATCACTTTGATCTGGCATAAGCCAGTCCTACCACTGACAAACACAGCCCCACCTCCACTCCCACGCCACTCACATCACCATTCATGCTGCACATAGTAAACAGGCTAAAGGGCAGCTCCTGGTTAAAACTACCTGGGAAAAGACACCCCAAACAAACTAGCTGTAACCCGCACCATTTCCTACTCAAGCTTTTTGCTGGCACTCAGGAGGTAACAAGTTGCTAGACCACACTAATTTTGGCAACAGTATAAACTTAGAACGACCAGGAAATGATGGTGCTATGAGTGCAAGACACTCCACATAAACAGCCTGCTACCCATCCTACTCTGTTCATCTGCTTGCTTTATCAGCCTCGGCTGTGTCCTTTCTGTGACACACACCTCTGCGTGCACTGCTCATGCATCAGACACCTAATGGAGGAACAAGATGGCATCGTTCTCAAGGCAAATCTCTGCCCATAGCTTGGGCTCTGTGTGCTTCAGCAAGAGGTGAGTTTTCTCAGGAGGGGGAAGAGCTAAGCAACTTCTGCATACTGGATGTTTGCTCCCACTGCTGCACCCTGTACTGTTCTCCTGCATCTCCAACCTCAGGCTCACATCCCCAGTTTTTCCTCCTTTAATCCTCTCCAACTTTCCATTTCCATCTGACACCCACAAGCCCCCAAAGGCAATCCCTCTGCCCTCAAACATAACAGGCTAACTGACCTCCCAGTGACCGCACCTCTCTGTCTGCTTGGTTTAATTTTTTTGACCATGGGCCCTTTAGAACAGGAACAGTGTTCCCTCCAAGACAGTACAGCCAGTACACCAGAGCTTTAGCCCTGGACACGTCTTTAGATGCCACCAGAGAATGAACATACTGCAAAGTAGACCCTGATACTGACTCTGTTGGAAAGGGGAAAAGCCTGTCAGACTGCACTTGCTCTTTGTATACTGTGCCTTACTGAAAGCTAAGGCCCTGGCTTGCTGCTCGTACAAGTCTCCAACAATTTCTACAGATGCTTAGAACCTCTAAGAAAAAAAAGCTTTTCCAGAGGGATTTCTGTGCTACAATTCCCTGAGCTCACTAGGAGAGCAAAAGGTAACCTCATGAGCTATGCAGATTAGACTTTGCCTATCAACCTCAGCACAGAAATGTTCATCCAAAGGGTTTTAACAGCAGCAAGAGACCTTCAAGCTAAACAAAATGCCACTGTTTGCAAGCACATATGGCAAGGACTCAGAGAAGGAGTTGTGACTTTCTTCATTTGGACAAAGGGGTATTCTGTGCCAGGACCTAAGGAGAACCACCACACACTACAGAAAGCTAGCAGCATAAGTGTAATCATCCAGCTCACTGGGTCACCCACTGCACCTGCCCTCTCTCCCTTTCCAGCACCCGTAATGGTCGCTGAATGAAGCAAAGCAAAACCAAACTAACAGATCAACAGCTACTAACCTTTTCACGCTGACCGAAACAACAATTACCACTGAACTTGTGACACAGTCACTTATGGGAGCAGAATCACACAACCTCCCACCTACCTGATTTCAGGAATCTCTCTTCTGCATCTGGAGAAGCAGAAACTTCAGAAACATCTGAGGAAGACAGCACCAGCTCTGGAAAATCTGAAGGTCCTTCTAGAAGTTGATCAGTGGAATGGGACCCTAGTTCTGAGAAGGAGCACTCTGCTTCAAGGATGGGAGGAGACTCTTTGGTTGAAGACGGAGTTGAAACCAAAGGACTCGGCCCCCGCTGGGTACTTCTGTCAGGACTGCATTGTGCAGGAAGACCTCCTTCAAATTCAGACCTCACCACAGAATTCACCTAGCATAGCGAAACACGTTGGTGAAAACATTCATCCTGCATGGCACTGCACACAGCAAGAACACTCAGCCAGCAAGAATGCACCAGAGCCCCAGAGTAGTAATCATGAAGAGCACATTAGCCTTCACCCACCTTTAGCAATTGCTCCTGGCCCTTCTTTGATTTTTTCTTGGGTGCAAATAAGTGATCATATTCTTCTGCATATTCCAGAAGCCGTTTACTTGGCTTTCTAAGGCGTTTCCTCTCTGAATGTACTAAGAAAAAGGAAAGCAGCTTCAAGACTGTGTTTCTGAGGCGATTACAAGACAGAATTCTCCTCATGATCTGTAGATAATAGTTGTTCCTGCCTTCTCTTCCAGAAGCTCTATGTGGGAAGAGCCCTGATACTTCTTTCTCTTTGATACAGCCTTGTAATTTTTGAGCTTCCTATCTTCCACAATCCTGACATGGCAGGTGGGATTTTTAAGGACCAAAGGGACTTCAAGCAGTTCAGATAAGAAATCAAAAAAACATTAGATATCTGACTGAGAGGCTCCTGGAATTTCACCCAACATCTCCCTAGACAAACTACATCTAATCTTCTTGCAGTACGTTTACCGAAACCTAAGACCATTAGCAACTCAGACTCATCGTGCTATTTTTGCTGTTAACCCAAACTCCTTTGATTTTAGCGCAGGGGCACAGGAAAACACTGTTTTCCCGTAACACAGTTCAGTCACCAGTTTCACTAGTAACACGTAAGCCTAACTCCTTCCCTTCCCCTCCTCCCTAGCATATTTTTGTATATACTGCAAGAGCCTTGTACTCCCCATCTGCTACTGCAAGCCCATTTATTGCCTTTGCTTCCCAACAACAGATTCCACAATCAGATCAGGGAGCGAACAGTCCTTGCCAGTGACTTGCAAGCTCTTCAGGGCTCATATGTCTTTGTGTTTGCACAATGTTGCACCATCGCAAGGGAAACCCGGTAACAGGTATTTCCTTGATACAAACCTAACCACCCATGCTGTACCACCTCAACACCCCAACGCACGGCAAGCTCCAAAAAAAGAGCCCTGATGCTCTACGCCATCTCTACTCAGCAAGCCGCAAAAGCAAGATGACGCAAGTTTATGTCTTTTTCTCACTTCCCAGAATACCTCTGACTTTTCCCCTTTTTTAGTTTTCAAAATTATTAAATAATATTCTCAAAAGATTTCTCCTAGTCACAAAAACATTTGCGGTCTCCTGGAAGTTTAAGAACAAACAGTAAATATTCTCTTTGCTTCTTTTGATGTGTAGGAGGGTAGCTTTTTCTTCTTTAAAATGGAAACATATTATAACAAAGCATTCCAGTGCAACACTTCAGAACAGGGATGTTGGACAATATTACTACACTTTATTGTGGCTTTGTGGTTAAACAAGCTTGAAAACGTCAAACTTGGCCAAAAGAGAAGAAAGGAACAACTTTCTCAAAACCAGCTATTTTCAGCCTCTATTAATGCTCTGCACAGGTGTCTGGGTGAAATACACATTTCAGCACATAACCAGGATGAGTATCCTCACTGTGCAACTATTTAAAGCCCCAAAGCCATGCAGCAGAGTACACAGCACTGTGCCAGAAGGGCTGGCTTAACTGCATTTTTCTCCCAAAGTGAATCCCGTACAAGAATCCCAAATGCAGTCTGATTGGCACTGGCAAATGACACACCTGACAAAACTATTATTTATAAAAATATTTTACCTCAGCAAATTCCACCAATCTTCACTTCTGCCTTATTTGCTCTAAATAGCACCACAAAGTTTGTAGCAAAAATATGCCAGATGTTGCCATCCAACTATGATGAAGACTTTATATAGTTTGAGCTTAGTGGAAATTACACAGTTGTGACTGCAATCTGTTGTGATCTCTTACACTGATACTCTGCCTGCTGCGGACGAGGATTAGCCAACAAGGATTAGCCACGTCTTCTCAAAGCACTGGCAAACAGAGGAAACTCATTCTCTTCTCTAAGCTGCAGTTAGTCTAACTTCAGCATCATTCTCTCTACTTTCTATGTAATTGGCCTTGCCTGATATAAAAGGAAGACTGGTGTCCACAAACGGGCTTTTCACAGCATTAGATGTTTACTCACTACCACCAGCACACTGGGGATGTTACAGCAGTCCAGACAGCTCTTCATACACAGAGGCTCCGGTGCCTCCCTATGGCACATCCATATAGGTAAGCTTCAGGTGTGCTTCAAGGCTCACATGCTATTTAGGGCAGGGGAATGAGATTACACTGTGGTTGCTGATCTGTCACTTTTGCAAGCAAACCCAGGCCCTCACTGTCGCTGCATCCCTGCGTGCAGCACCAGGACAGCTCTGCCCTCCTCTCCACCAATGCCACCTCGCCCAGGACCCTGCTGCCTTCCTCTACCGCTTCTCTCCTAAAGTTACCACCTCTTAGCAGCTCTTCTTCTCTAGCTCTCTCTGTGGACTTGCATCTTCATCTCACATAGCAACATTACAGGGATGCTTCAATTGCAAAACCATCATGAAGGCATCAGAACCTGGCTGCATCTTAGTGCAAACAAGGAACTCGCTCCCTCCGGCGGGCTGTGACACTCCTGCGGCAGAGCCTTGACAGCCCCAGAACAATGTGCATCCTTTCACCTGCTCTGTGAAGACTTAAGTCGTCAAAAGCACGCAGCCACAGCCAGAGGAGTCAGTGAATGATTAAGCTTGTCATGATTTCAAACTAGAACTTTCACCCCGTGCGTTGCACCCTATGGGCTCGTTTTCTGTGCCTGCTGTGACTTGCCTTGGGCAGGTCCTACAACCACTAAGCCAGGAGCTGCCTTTTCCACACTGAAACAGAGGTGCAGGCAACCTCCAGCAACCACTAATAGCAAAATACACACACCAAAATGTGCACTGAGGGACCACATAAGTGACAAAACGCACACAGGTTCAAAATTCTGTGAAGTTATATTAATTTATGATATTGCAAATAAATTACAGCAATTCAGTTTGGTGAAATCTATGAAAAAAATTTCATTTTGTTGTTTTCATTAGGGTTTGCTTCCCCAGATTCTTTGCAGAAGCCTGAGCATGGTATGTGTTGAACGTGGTTCTGCTGGACCTATTCCCTCCACACACACCTTTTTTTTTTTTTTTTTTTTTTTTTTTGGCTTTAACCAAATGTCCCCATCTTTGTGGGAGAGGCAGGGCTGTCTGACCTTGTGGTCCTCCGAAGCCTCCTCCTTCCTCAATCATTTCCCTTCCAATGATGCTGCCTTACTTCTGCCTGCCATCTTCCAGATCCACCTCCAGCCCAGCCTCCCTGGCAGCTTCCCCCTCTTCTGTTCTCCCCTTCACCCCTCAGGCAGCCACACCAGAGATGTAAATTAGGAAATCTGTGGAGTTCCCCAATTTGTTATTAGCAGCTAATAAAATTCCACACTAAAACACCAAAAAAACCCCAACACATTGTCTCGATGAAATCCTACAGAACCAACCAAAGACAGACTCTATGTCAAACACCACCAGGGGAAAAAAAAAAAAAAAAAAGTAAGAGCAGCCATTGAGGCTCAGTTTCCCCACAACTTTCTAGAGCTGATCTATCCAGCTGACAAGCACGTGGCTCTAAGGAACACATTATGAAGGTATAAGTTTTTCAAAAAATCCCAAACTCGGAAGGATGCTTATTTTACCTTTCACTGTGGAGGAACTAATGATTTGTAATGTATTTAAACTTTCTGACCAAAAAGCTAAGCGAAATCCCATAATCGCTCTGCCTTCTTTGTTCTCCATGCTTACAGAGAACCCCAAACCAATGTATCACACTTTCTTCAGCTGAGGCATATAAATCTCCACATTGTCAAACAGCCCCAAGTTCCGTAACTTATGCTTTAAATGAAAAAAGTATAAAACGTATACAAATACACACTCTGGCGCAAGTCCAGCTCCCTTACCTTGTGCAGAGAATTCAGACTGGGGAGCAAAGTTGCCAAGCTCTGTTTCTGAGTCCATCACACTGTTGTTTGGCTTACCACATACATTCAAACGTTTCTCAACTAAGTCTAAATGATTCTCATAGTCCTGATCTGCCAGGTCTCCCTCAAGCACCTTTGAATGAGGGGAATGCCTACGTCCCAAGCACTCATTTCCCTTCAGTGAAAAGCCACGGGAATTCAGGCCAAAGGCACTCTCCAAGCTTCCTTGTTCCCTAGATCTACCGATGTTCTTATTAGATCTAGCACTGCTTTGGTTAAAACGCTGCCATCGCTTTTTGGGTGCTACGTGATTTATATCATTAGACTCATCACCAAGAGAGCTCTCACTATTTGCCTCTGAATCCAAGTCTGGACTCTCCCCGTTTTCAGCAGAAGTGCAGCTCTCAATATTTCTACCAGCTTCAGGTCTCCTTCCAATACGACCTAAATTGTCATCAGATAAACAGGCAGAGTCTTCATCAGTTGAATGTTCTGTTAAATCAACAGACTCTTTCCTCTCAGTATCTTCTGCTTCATTACCTAGAGGACTGGTAACCGAACCATGAACGCGGAATGCATGTTCTCCTGAATCTCTGGATAACCGACTTAGCAACTTACTTGGCCCTCCTGGTTTTAAGTCCTTTCTGTTTGAAAATGTTTTATCTCCAAGCTTTGATGACTGCTTAGATTTTGAACAGTTGCGTTTGGGCACACAATTTGTGCCATTTGTCCCAGAAACAGCAGTACTTGTGGGCTCCCTTTTACTAGTACCAATCCCCGTCAACTTGGTTGGAGGATTGCGTGAAAATGAAGAGTTGCTTATAGCGGAGTTTGGATTTACCGTTTCCTGGACAGAATCTCCATTTTTTTCTATTTTATATGGGGGACCTACAATAGACAAGGACTTCAGACCACTTGCAGAATTGCTTCCAGAACCATCAGCTGTGCTGGTATTTCGAAATGGGACCATATTTTGACCAGTCATCAGTTGCTGCTCTTTTGTCTTACTGTCATGCATATCCTTCAACATCATTAACAAGGTGCTGAATTTGTAATCTGGCTCAATAGGCAAACGACCGTGACCAGAGGCAGAAGAGAAAAGTAAAGGTACTGTGGCCTTTGGAGCGCCAGAGTCACTAGCATCATCATTCATGGACCGATAAGACAGCTCCTTCAGCTCTGACAAGACGTGTTTCACCACAGCCGTTTCTATTTCGGCAGAATCCCTGGGTTTCTCATGCATGTTGTTTAACAGTTTCTGACCATCAACTTTTCCGCTTCTCTGAAGGCCAGAGAAACCTTTGGTATCAGAAGAGCAGCGATTTGTGCCACCCTCCTCTTTTGCAAGAGAACGCTGCAACCCAGCAACTTTTTCTTTATGTTTGCATTTTATACTCCTGATTCGGGACAATTTCATGCTTTTCGGTTTTAAGATTGCTTGATTTGCAACAGCAGGCCAGGAGCTGTCCTTGGAAACACTTTGGGGAGTAGTGTGCTTGTTTGCTAGGGAAAGATTGTCATTTCTCACATCTGAAGAGCGCTCAAGAGCCGTCAATGACATCTCAGCATCAGAGAAGCCTACTTCAAGCTCCCCATCTGCAAATTCAGCATCAAGTCTGCTGGTTACTGAACCTCCCAGAGGTTTGCGATCTCTGTATGACTTCTTCCTGGCCCTTCTGTTGCTCTTCTGAGAAAGATACATGGAAAGCTTAATGTTTCCACTTGACGTCATAGGAAATTCCTTCTCCACTTTATCTGAAGAATCACTAACTTCAAGAGCACTAGAGGCTCTCTCTGAACTTTGGTCCATGGTATCTACATCACTGTTCCCACCATCTGAGAGGGAAGAGGATGAATCTGATTCAGTTTGCTTCTTCTCAATACCACCATCAGACGCAGAATAGTGTATTTGTAATTTGGAACTGCACAAAATGCCCAGGGAGCTCTTCTCTCTCTCCAAAGACGCACTGGAAAACAAATCCCCTTGGAGGGTGTTCTTCAGAGCATCGCTTTTACGATTCTCATAGCCCAGTTTCAAAGGTGTCTTTTCAAAACGTCTTTCTCCAAAGGAGGAAAGCAAATGGTTTCCCCTGGTGCTACTGGATGCTGTTAGGCTGCTGGCAATCCGGCGAAGTTCATGAGATGCGTGTTTATCTGGTAGGTCCCCAACAATCATGTTTCTAACTATGCTCTCTGGCGTTTTTTCTTTGATTTCTCCCCTAGATGCTTCCCCTCTCGCGCCACTCTTTTTTACTCTAGTCCTTTTTCTGCTGTCAGAGCTTTTTTTCACATGTGGCTTAATGTGCAATTTTCCTTTTTCACTGGCTGGGTGTCTGGAGTCAAACGCCAAGGATTTAAAACAGCCATTCAGCTGCCTGTCCCTTTCTGCTCCAGGGCCATTGGCATAGTATTCCAGCTGCACTTCCTTCTCACTGTCCAGCTCGCTGGAGTTCTGGCTGCACTTTTGATCCTCTGGCCCCCCGAGAAGAATGTCTTCTGCCTGTCCAACACTGACTTCCCATTTAGCCATAAATCTTTGAGGAACCTTAAAGTTGGAGGAGACAAAAAAAGAGAAAGAAAAAATTTGAGTGGGTAACCAACAAGATAAAAGTGAGATCGAGATGCACAAGGCACAGAACAGAGTGACAGTCCTGCATTTTGCATCTTTAAGACAATCACATGGATTCCCAGAGACTGCGCCTAGTGGACACAGAAAATACTGTTCCTGGGTAAGTACCCTGCACTCCTGCTGAGCCTAGTAAAAATCCCTGTGCATTCCCAAAACAGCAAAAAGGTCCCTGCAAGCCAGGTCTCCCAGGAACCAGATGTCCTGGCATCCCAGCACACCATGAACACAGCAGCCTGTAAAGGGGAATGTATATGGTACGGATCCCTGGCACAGAAATGCAAAGCAACAGCCAACAAGCCTCTTGAGGCAAATGCAGCATCATTTTCCTCAAAATATTTGAGCAGACGTGTTTGCTTTGCTCGTTCTTGATTCTTCCTGCATCCCTTGAACTCAGAGCATGATTCAATCTTCCTTCTCCGTCAACTCACCTTGGTACAATCATGAGATACACACACACACATCTAAAATGTACTCTATCAAATTCAAGATGTCCATTACCGAGAAGTCTCCCAGCTTTAACTCTGTACCTTTAGTATAAAACAAAAAGCACTCTGCATACTGGACAGGAACCTCTGCTGACATCTAACGCCATCAAGAAACTTGTTTCTTATCTGCGTGTGTAGTTTTTGGCTGCACAACAGCAAATCAAAGGCTTCACAACTGCTCCTAAAATCAAAACCAATTCCAAGGCAGGCAGGAGGAGCAACTCAAACTTCTGACACTTTTCCTTTAAAAACAAACAAACAAAAAACCCCACACACCAACAAAATCTCATCTCAGCGGATTAAAAAGTTCTATGGAGCCTTATAGCAAACCAGCCAAATACTCTCAGCTTTGCATCAGATCTTGGCTTCCAGGGATGCAAACCTGGACATTTATGCGAGCAACAAACACTTGATTCCCTCTACTGCATCCACACTGGCACTGCCATTTACATATAGGATGAGATTCTAGCCATGCAGCACTTCCAGGACCAGAAAAGTTACTTGGAAGCACGTAACTAGTTGTTAGAGGGCTGGGAACACAAGGAGAGAAGTCCTTGGAGAAGCTACTGAACACGCCTTTGGAAAAGGAAACCCAAATGAAAGCATTACACCCAAGGACTCACATCTGCAAGAGCACATTTAATCTGATGTCTTTGCATTAACATGGGTTAAGTACTTAACTGCTAACAAAGCTCTTGGAAAAAGAGAAAAAGAAAAACCAGACACCATTGCCTAGCGTGACTATCTGCTCTCTTACAGTAATGCAGTAGTCTCTGTACTTCTTCACTTTAGCAATTCTAAAAAGTTAATTTCTCCAGTCACCTTCCTAAAGATGTAGACCAGACCCCTGTGTCACATTACATTATACTGGCTACAACTGCTCAGGGCTGTTATGTTTGGAAACGGAGATGATGCGATGAGCCACAAAACTCATTCCCACAGGCTCACTGACAATGCGTTTTCCAACTCAAATTATAAGTCCTCACAGGTTTCTATACAGAGAATTACTGAAGCAGGGCTAAAAACCCCACTGCTTTATCTCAGTCAGTGATCTAGTGAAGCGTGCAATTCCATCTCTGCTTCAGATCAGCCAAAAGAGGCTGCCAGAGAGCACAGGAAGTTATTTAGAAGCACACTGTAATAGACATCAGGGGAGGGCTGCGCCACCGAACAGATCTCACACCGACAGAGACCTGACTCCTCTGCCTCCCAGAGCTGTCTAGGGCAATAAAAGCAGCAGGCCACACCCTGACATATAAGAGAGCCTAGAAACTCCTGGCAGCTTATAAACTATGCTCTTTGTAAGGATGCAAAGAATCACTTCCCTGGCTGCGTTGCTGCAGTCACTGCCACAGAAGAAAGCTGTCGAAGTGCAATTCCAGGCATAAAGGAATACTTTGTACTGTGCAAATTTTGAAGAATCAAAAACATATTAGAGGAAACAGATCCTTCACCTTATGTTTGTAGCCTTTTTCCTTTTGCTTTCCTCTTCTCCGAAGAACAGGCAGCTCTTCAAACTGATGTCTTCCTTCAAAGAGGACAATAGCTTTCCCAGCAACCCAGGTTTTCTCTGAAGGTTCTCCTAAGGCATCCACATAGTACTCTCGGTACGGTCTCCGATTGGAAACTATTTTGAGAAATTTAACAGAATTAACCCCTTGCATATAACAGAATAAAGACACACAGAAAGAATCACAGAAAGCGGTAACAATTTGCCCGTTAATTTTCAACGACTTTTTGCTTAATAACATTCCCACATGAATGGCAGTTCTGGGGATTTCTACTCAGAACTAAGGGAGACCCCTTTGATCTCTGCTGTCTATGTTCTGTGTTGCTACTCTCTATTTCTAAATATTTTTTTTTCTTACAAACAATTGATTAACACATCTAAGATGGGTCATCTCCCTAGAGCAAAGACTACACTTTGGCTGCAAGAAAAATGGCACAAATATCCAAATATTTTTTTCCTTGAGAGACACAACATACTAGGCAGGACATTTCTTTTTTGCTACTCCCTGATTAATGATTAAACAGTCCAGTCCACTTGACCGTTGGGAAAAGACAACAGTGTGCCGGCAACACCCAGAAATGACATCCTCCTGGATAGGATTTACTCATACAGGTTGAACTTCCCCCGCCACGATATATCCCATCTTGTTCAATGCTTTGTTACCAAACAAACTCTTATTTAGGACATAAAACATTAACAGCAGCATTTAAGTAAGTACACACAGGCACACACACTCTACAAGGACTAGGTGCAACATGACAGAACATTAGTTGCAATGAGTATCTCCATACTTTGGGCATGAAGGTGCAGAGCAAGAGAAGACACTCAATCATAAGGACACAATCAAAGATTTTTCAAAGGTGCTTTCTGTGCGAGAATGCCGAACAGACATGGTACAATTAAGAACTGCACCAGTACTGGGTGTGCTGGTGAAAAAGGACAGGTTACAAGCATTAGAACAGAGCAAACAAGGCTTGAACAAGGGATACAAGCTTCTCCCTGCATTCTGCTGCAACGTGTGCTTCACATTCTCCTGGGAACACGTTCACCCTCTGAAAACGTAGCCTAGACTTTGCAGCCCACTTGGTTTGTGCTGCCTCTTCCAGGAGTGCCAGCACAGTGCAGCAGCCTGGCCTGTAGCGATGCTGACATTGAGATTCTGACAAACACAACTGAGAGGATGACAAATAATGACCAGGGCAACGTCAAACCAAGGGCAAAGATGACAGACTTCATCCATCCCATTCACAGTACTGGGACAAGCCACTGAGCCTCAATCTTCCAGCTCCAAAAATCTTTGAGTCAAGAGCTTGCTGAGAAAAGGCAAACTGCTTTAAACAAAACACCATGCCTCAAACCCAGGAGGAGAAGAGGTTTTTGCACAAGTGACGAGTTTGAAGCGACCTGCCTTGTTTTGAAGGGCTTGTTCCCTTGGCAACAGCAGAGCCAAGGCGGGAGGACTGTGCTTCCTACAGTGCACACAGAGCCCCAGCAGCTCCCCCTGCCCAAAAGCGCCAGAGTTCAGACCCACCCGCCCTGCCACCTCGGCATCGGGGAGGGGAGACGAGCAGATTACATACAGCCACAACTGGAAAATGCGATTTTTGCCAGAGCTCTATTGGTTTGAACACGGATAAAACATGATGGGAGAGTCTATCGTGTAGCTGTAGATCAGACCTTGCTGGAATTTGTTAATAGCATGTTTCCTCCCTGCAGAATTCTTTTATTAGGAATCCTCATACACAGGCTGAGAGGGGATTACTGGACAGCTATATACATTAAATCCTGTCCAAAACTTCATGGGGAGGGATGCGGGGGGAGAATATATGTCTGGCATATCTTCCAGCAACATCTTTGACAGGAATTTGAGAGCTCAAAAGGGACTATTTAAAACAGCACATTCAGTATTATCTAGAATCAGGATGAATGCCTCCCAAAGGATGAAGGGGAAGGTGGAGAAATAGCAAGTAAGAAGACTACAGCAATCAGACTTGGGGATTATGTGAGCACAACGTAGGAAAAGCTACTTCATGTCTCTAGAGAAATAGCAGAGGGCTCTGAGCTGATGGCCACTCAAAAAAAAGTCTACTCGCTCTCAGCACTTGGTTCTTAGGCTGGCAAGGGCCACAAAAACTGGAAATACATCAGTGAGTGGCAACCTCACCAGTCTACAGAGCTGTCAGCGGCAGATGGCACCAGTTCAAAGGGTTTCCAGTTGCCCACAGAACAAAAAGAATCAGAAGAGGAAACCAGGAACAAATAAATAAGCCTTTTCATTTTGTGGCAGTCTCCCCATGGCAGCTAGTATGATCCTAAAAGCAAACCAAACAATCACTTCCCCTCTGCTCTCCATCACTCACCTACACTTCTCTGCCTTGAGCTTGTAAGACTCTCTTCCTTCCTGGCTCTCCCCTGCGTTCATGCACACACAGCTCTCTCTTATTTCCCCCATCTCTTCCCCTCACACTCAGCTGGCTCTTAAGTCTCTCTGACACACTATGCTCTAAACTTTCACATATGTGGCTCCATCTCCAGGTTTTTCCGATATTTCCCCATAAACAACCCCTTGCTTCCTTGTGCCAAACAAGACCAAAAAAATTTCACTTCTTCGCACACATTCCCATCACACCTTCAGGCATTCAGCAGCTACACTGCGCTACCCCACACCCCACTTCTCAGCCTCTCCAGCCTCCCGTTCTCTAAGCCTGGTCGACTCCGTGTCCTCACACATTGCAGGTTTCCTAGCTGTGCTTGCCCACCCATTGCACATCTCTGTCCTCACCTCTCTGATCCACCTCCTTTTTCTCTGCATCCCTTTTTCAAGAAGCTGCTCTTTCTTCTGCACTGCCCTGAGCTCAACCCAGCTACTCATCCTTCCTATACTCTGGGAAGAAAAGCCTACATGTCCAACTGCTATCTGTGCCACTTCCATCAACCTCAGCCCCATCTTCCTCCTGTCACCTTCCTGATCTAGGTCTACTTTGTAGATCCAGGTCTTCCACAGTAAAGTCTATTTCTTCATACCTTTCAAGGGCCAGAAATGTTTTTTAAATTAATTAAAAACTGCAGCACCCTGCCATACACAACGCCTCCACTTTGTGGTCTGAACAGATACAGTACCTTTCATTTTTGAGTGACAGTCCAGCACTGGGTCATGACAAATTGTGCATGGCCACCATGGGCGTCTGTTGAACTTGGCCCAAACAAGATCCCCAACTTCATACTTCACTGGAGTAGGTTTCTTCTTGGCTCGGATCTTTGGGGAAAAACCAGAACACAAGAAATCACTAAAGCTCCAGATGCTTTTAAAGAGATTTGCCTCCCCCCTGTGTGCAGATTACATCTGGCCACCAGAGACATTTACATTAAAAAGCAAGTCCTGATTTTACTTAGCGGCTCCTATACCTTCAAACACCACAATGGTTCTCCCCATCCTTCTGAACAAACAAAACAATAAACCAGGGTTTGAGAGTTTTTTTGTTATTTTTTTGTAAGGAACATGACCTCTGGTAAATGACTGCACTCAAACCTCACACATATGAGCAGGTAAATATTTGGAGTCACTACTAGCCCCTCTTACTTCACTAACACCAATTTGTTCGTTTCAAAGGTTGCAGTGTACAGAAGAAGTAGTAGTAAGAGACAATGAAATATTATTGACTGGAAGAAGGTGATGAGAACAGCAAATTAAGTGTTTATCAATTACAAAAAAAAATAAAAAGTTGGTATATATGAGCTAATAACTTCCCTGCTTCTCAGATGTGCTCAGGAAAAAGCTTCACCATAAAGTATTTGAAACCAAAGGCAGGTACAATCAGAAAAAACCCTTATGTCCTAACTTTTAGTTTATATGAGTAGAACTGCTGTTGCTCTGCCCCAAAACTACAGAGCAGGAGAAAGGGAGCACAATGGCAGTCATCCCCCCCCTCTAGGGGACAGAGACACACACGGACTTCGTCTCCAAAACCCGCTCACAAATATCAACTCTGCAGAAACAGTCACCCGAACCCACTCTGCTTCCCAGTGCTGCGCAGCAATCATGAGAATGTCAAAAATCTTTCAACAGACAAAAACCTAACGCTGCTTAATGCCATTTCTGTCTCGCTATTGAAGAGCGGAGAGCAGATCCTGTGCTGTTTGCTAAGTGCGCATGCTCTCTGGCTGGACACTGCACTACCAGCAGGACTTCTGCCAAGATGATGATTCAGGAGCTGACGGGGTACAATAGGTTTTCACAGGATACAGGAGTCCCCGTGCCCAGCTGTGGGGTATCCTGCCTGTTTACCAGCACCAGCCAACGACACGTCCCAGGTAGGCTCAGCATTTTAAAAGCTCTAAGAAGTGCTGCAAGTATTATTCTTGCCGATAAGCATCAGCAATGTGCTCCTCATTAAAGCTGTCATAGCACAAATACGCACCTTCTCACCTCACTTCTCTTTCCTGCTCACCACCGTTCCAGAGGCACGTCTCTTGCAATTCACAGTTCAACATCCTAGCAACTAAAACGCAACAGACCTCTCTAATAAAAGGTGTATTCTGCTTCAGGTTGAGTTTTATGGGTTTTCTTCATGTGGTTAAAGAAAATACAAAAGGATAAACTCCTCTGTTACATGAAAAAAAGCAGGTAATGACATTACAGACTACATTGCTGAAATTCTTCTCACTCAGTCATCAAAAGCCACGCAATAACTTAACGCTGAGCAGGAGCTCAGGAACAGGGAACGTGAAGGAGCACCGGGCAGGGGGCTGCAGACCCTCGCTCCGCCACTGCCCTGCTGCAGCCTCCGTGCCTCCTCTGCACCACAGACACAGGCTTTCTGGAACAAAAATACTCATCCGTGAGCACAGGAACCAGAGGTGCTGCCTTTGCTGGTGCTTTTAAAATGCAGATGCGCTTTCAGATGCAAACCCCCTTTTTTTTGGTCCGTTTCCAGCTTGTCATCTTGTAAATGTGACTTTTGCCTCAAATTTTTTTACACGTTTTTCAACCCTATGCTTTAAGGGGCGTAAGTATATCGTAACTGATTATCTCAAATGCAGTGCATAGTACACACACAATGTATGTGCATCTTACTGACAACTGTAACCTGAGCACAGTCAGCTGCATGGAACAGTAAAACTATGCTGGAGATTTGCCAAAGCCATTCACACTGATCCACCTGAGGGACACCCACAACTCCTGCCTAGAGGCAAGTCCGCATTTAAATCAACTCTTTGTCACCCTCTAATGCCCCACACAGGCGCCTGATGGAAACATGGCTTTCAACAAACTATTCAGACAATGCTTAAACAGTTACCTCTCTTTTTGAGCAGTCGGCAGCTATTCTCATTCCTCCCCAGTTTGCTCTCTCCCTTCCCCAGCACTAGCAGTCAGGTGTCGGCCTCATCATCACCCACCACAAAGGCCCCACCAGCGGGTCGAAGAGGCAGATCAGGAAGCACCATGTTCCGATGCCCCGAGGAAGAGCCTTCTGACAGGACACACTGCAGCAGATAGCCGTCTTGCACTATTTTCCTCTCTACTCTCCCTAAATCCCACCACCTGGCCAGAGATGCCTTTACATTTCCACAGAAAAAAAAAAAAGTTCTGCTAGGGAGTTTTTAAATTTGTAACATCAAAAAAAAACAACCTAGCAGAGGAGTGAAAGCAGCAGTTATCATTTTCAGGTACAGTAAGTCTCTTCCTTTAAACTCTGCTGTGCGATGCCAGAATTACAGCCCCCAAGGCATGTATTTCTTGGGTCAGAATACAACAAATCTCATTCCTATTACAATTAACATTTACTATGCCAAGATCAAACTGCTAATATAGCCCAATGGCCAAAAATTGAGCCCTGCAGTAACGATGACTTTTCTGTGAGCTAGGGAAAGCCCAAGTTTTTTTAAACACAACAAACTTCAGATGTAATCCCTCCATATGGTCAGAGTACTGAGTGTTTACCTACAGAGCATGGAAATGTTCAAGTGTTTAAATAACAACAAAACTTGTGAGCCACTGCATACCAGTTAGGTACCATGCTGTAACTCCAGCGGAGATACACTGACAAAATTCAAAGCAGACAAGAGACTGGGTTAGTGAGGAAGGGAAGGACAGTGCCTGACTCCGTCGGTGAGCAACATCACCGTTTTTGTATTGTTAGACGTTCTCCTAAAGGCAGTCAGTACTGTCTACTCTGTTATCAACTGTTTGGCACTAATTTGCTGTTCAGATGGGACAAGCTATAGCCTAAACTCTAGACGATACAGAGTATTTCAGATCACTTTGTGCTATTTTTTGAAAGAACAAAAACGAAACTTGTGGATGTTTTTAATCAAATCCTCTCCACCAATGCAAGACCTCAAACGACCACTGATCACTGAGGAAAGGGTCACAAGCCAACGTTCAGCAGAAGGATTACATAAACACTTCTACCTTGAAAACCACCTCCTGAATTTGTACTATGCCAAACACACCAGTCTTTGCAATTCACTAAGTGAAGCTGAGCACCAACTTCCAGCGTTCCATGAGAAAGCAGGCTTTCTCATAGACAAGACAACTATACATGCAGTATCTCTGCCCTCCTGAAATTCTCACCATAAGGCAAATATGAAACATACAGAATCATAAAATCATTTAGGTTGGAAAAGATCTTTAAAATCATTGATCAAGCAAAGAAAGCTTACATTTCTAAGTGATTTTATTATTGTACACATACTGTCAGTCCTCAACTGTCTCTCACCAATCTTCTTCCCTTTAAAACAACCACATCATTAAAAAGTGACAAAAATAACGCTTATCCAGTAACCACTCTTGGCTACCTCACTTGAAGCTGCTGTTCAATCCATTAATCTTGCTGGAAGAAGTGGCACAAAGCACAAGCCCACAAACATACACATTCTGATAGCCACGGGGAACACCTTTCCTGCAGCACTGGTCATCTCTGTGTAACAACAGAGCACTACCATCACTTCCAGCGCAGCGCGGCACAGCTGCAGACACCCCGCGTGCCCCAACAGCGTGACTGGGGATGCGACCATCTTGGCAGAGCTACAGTAAGACCAAACTGCACGCAAAGGGGTGGATATATATGTTGTTACAGGCCAACATTTTTAGTATCACATACCCAAAGAGCCTAGTTGTCCAGAGTCCAAGCACTGAGCTGCAGCCATCATAGCCCTGCACACTTCGAATTCAGACCTACTTTGGAAAGCCATCATGGAAATGCTTGGCCAAAATAGCCTTTTTATAGTTTATTCCAGACTTAATTATAAACCTGACATTATTCAATGAAGCAAGGGACAGAACATGCTTTCGGAGAAAGGCTGGGGCAGCAAAAGAGATTGTGTGCGAGAAGGATGGAGAAAAGCAAGAAGGAAGCCGCTGACCCCCAAGAATAATGGAGGAAGATCCTGCCAAGCCTGTTTCAGGCACAAAGTGGACAGAATCAAAGCCAAGGAAGAAAATAAAAGGAGGCAGCCATATCCAAACAATAATTAAACAATACGGTATAAACAATGACGCTAATAGCCTTTTCCGCTGAGCATGCAGCAGATACCTGCCCAGGGCCCTGCAGCAGGAGCACAGGGTATCTCGTGAGCAGATCTCACCACACTAGTAGCTGCCAGGTAAGTCACACCCCGCACACGAGCCGGCGCATACATCAGCGCCAGGGGCAGAAGGCAGCAATAACTCTGCCCCAAAAGCTTCCAGTGCTCTCTTCAAACCTTCTCATTCCTGGGGCAGCAACTCTTGTGCTTCCCCCTGCAGCCCATCTACCCCCAGGATTGCAAACAAGCCTACTTGTTATTAGTTAGATACCTACTAATACCCAATACCTACTTCTTATTAGTTAGAACTGGAAGCCTGGTGAGGGTCAGTCCACTGTCTTCCCCACCGCCACCTTCTTTTCTTTAAAGTTCAATGATCATTAGTTTTTTCCTGAACAGGATGAGATGACAAGGAGTTCACCTAATTCCTACGAGCCACCAACCCACCCCCAGATATGGCTGAACTGGCTGAAGATCAACAGCTCTTCATACCAGGAAAAAAAAAAAAATCTAACAAAGCAAACTTGAGGGAGAGATGACATTTGAAGGCACCTGGATTAGCCTGGGCCAAACAGCCTGCTTAAAGTAGTATCACTAACACAACCAACCACATAGTTGGTGTCAGAGGTGCGCCATGCCTGGGACATGACACTCCCAGCTCCCGCCATTTCACCATCACACAACAGGTTATTTACCCTCTGCCCTTGCAAAGGAGGGGCAGCAACTGGGGCAAATTCTCTCTACTAAAAGCACTCCCAGAACTAGCCTGGAAGGGCATTGCTAAAGCTATCCCAAAAGTTTTCAGGAGATGGTGCCTCCTCCCAGCTAAAGTTCAACCTCATTGAGTTAACGTACAGTTTAAGACAAAGCAGAGCAGCTTCAACCTCAGCCCTCTGAGCTCAGGCTCATCCTTCAGTCCATACAGCTCCTGTCACAGGGGGGTCCATATCCTTTAACTTCGGTCATAGAAATGAAGCAGCGATGGCTGCAACTCTCATACAGTGACTGCTGCTGACAGTCAGAGACAGTTAAAAGTACAACTCCTACCACTGTCCTGCTCTTAAGGATGAGAGGGTGGAAAGAAGTCTAAGTGATCCACTGTTCATTATTTCACTCAGCTCCATCACTCATGCACTGAGAAATGAACAAATACAGATAGAAGGAAAGAAGACAGGAATTGGGAAATAATCTTTGCTTGTGAATGTTGCATGGAAAGATAAAAAGGAGATGAGATTAAGAACAACACTGAAGCAAAGTCAAGAACTGAAATTAATAACTGCTTGTGATGAAAGCCAAAAAATAAATTCTCATTAGCAAATATTCCTGTTTTAAAGAAGCTTTTCTGAAATCAAAACCAAATCGGTTGGAAAAAAACATAAAATGTAAAGAAAATTAAATTATATCTACTTCATAGCTTTGGAAGTATTTGAAGCCAAGCAAAAAGAAGTCATCAATCAAAGTTTCCTCCGTACAAAGTAGCATTACCAAGCATACAAGCTTTAAGACTTTACAGAGAGAAGCTGTGATGCTGAACCTGCGCTCATGCAGGCAGAGCAGCAGCCCTCTGCGCTCTGCTATGAGAAAAATTACAGGAATAAATCCCTGCACAGCGAAAGGAGTAAGTATGTAAAAAAAACCACCCAAACCACAACACCTGCATGGTGTATCTGCTGAAACCATCACCACCCTCACCAGAATAACAATCACACTGGCACTTAACTTTATGGCAAGCTTCAAGTCAAACACAGAAGTCAGAGAAGCCTGCTGGAAACCCACAGGCAGCCTGCACTGCTGGGGACCAGGGGACGTGCTCTTTGTTCCTCCACCGCTCCAGTCTTCCTTCAGTTTCAGCACTGCAGCGAAAAGCAAACAGGCGTCTGACCTACATTTGTGTCTGAAAAAGTATACTACCTCTTATCTGGGACCATTATCACACAGAAGTGTTAAATACTCACTAATTAAATATTCACTAGCAAAAAATACAGCAGAGATTATGATACAAGCCAAACTTCTGTTATCTACATGCTTGTGGGTATTTGTTGTCTTTGGCTAGTTTTTAGTACCCTTTTCCAGGCTGTGGCAGCCTACGAATGCAAAGGGTGCTATGTACGTATGAACTACCGTGAAAGGTTAAAATAAAGAGAGCTGATTGCACTACATTGGGTAATTCATATATCCTGAAGCATTTCTGTCAAGTTCAGGAGTTATAAACGTATGGATTTTAAATAAAGAACATACTGATGTGAGAACACCAAGCCTCAGACACCAAGATAACTGGTTAACAGCATCCCTGTTTCACTTTCTTAATGGAGATCATTTTCCTTATGGATTGGATAGAACAGCAGCACGATAGAAAGCTTTGGCACTTCAGCATCCTAATAACCACAAGTGCACCTGACAGCAAGGTTTGAGGAAGGCAGGAGGAGGAAGTGGGAGAGAAGGGGTACGATCTCACCCAGATCCCCAGTGGAGAGACATCCACAGACACACAAACACACAGAAGATTACAAACCACTGCCAGGAGCCTAAAACGGAGGAAAAACTCACACTTGCTCATCTGCATACATTTTAAATGATAAACCAAGTTCTCTTTAAATCTGGCTCTTTTAATCAGCACTAATTGTTTCAAGGAAGAGAGGAACTGCAGGCATTACCAGAACTTTGCTAAGTCTCACAAAGAACAAATATCTTATGTCAGAGAACTAGCCAAAAAACCCAAACTGAAACCAGGTCATCAGATCTGCCCCCTTTTCAGCCTTACTTTTGTGCTCCTCTATAGATTATCAAACAAATTGTTCACAAGCAAGACATCTGATAAACACAACATTTGTTTTCAGAAATGAAGTTTCTAAATCCATGAAATGAAAAACATATTCAAACTGCGCAAAAATGAAACTTGGCTATTCTAATTTATATATGTACACTATGTCCATTACAGCTTAAGCTGTAACCAGAATGAAGCAGTACTAGAGAACAACATGTACAAGCAGTGCAAAGAATGAATACCGTATTAGAACCTTAACAGCTAAAAATTGGGAGTTTGAGTTGAATTAGATGTATAGCTACTAACATTTGCTTGTTGGTTGTTTTGGTTGTTGATTTTTTTTTTTTTTTTTAATTCCATGGGTTTCTTTAAAAGCAACAAACATTTAACTGGGGCTTGCAAATTTAATCTTCTGCAGAAATTATGATTTGCCCACAGGAGAAGAAGGTACAATCCCACTTTGTTAGTCCAAATGCAAAGATGCCACTTATGCAAGACCATAACCTCCTCAAAACGAGGTGGTATTCAGCATGCAAATCCCCCCTGCCCAATTGAACCATTTTTCTAAAACAAACAAAAGCATTATAAATGTTCTGTTCACATAAAATTAAGTTTTAATTTGCATTTAAAATTTCAACTGCTTTTGCTGAATCCCTACTAAAAATGAAATCAGAATTTTTGAACACTAGCAGTGCAATAAACTTATCTTGTGCTTATTTATTTCTTGATATCCAGACAGAGCCATGCCCTGAGGAAGGTTCATGCTTCAAATCATCAGGTTCTGCAAACTTATGCTTCAGAGAGGCTTCCTAACCTTTATGTTGTGAATCCAGCTTCCTAAACATACTCACACACATACTGTGAGAGGACAGCCAACTAAAATTAAGAGGAATCTGACTTGTTTCACTGCTGCTATTTAGAAATCTGTGGGCAGTTGTCACATTAGCCAGAATAGTAAGAAGTCTGAACAGGCGCTTGGGAAAACCAAACAACAAAGTAACATCAGGGCAAGCAGAGGAACTATTAAAAGGGAGATAACCACTCTGCTCCTCGCCCTTCTCACATTAGGCAACAGGCAGGTTTCTATCTTTCCACCAACAGCAGGAGGGAAAGTCATGAATACACTCCTCCAAAACAAGAGGAGCAGGGAAGCTTCAAGCAGAGCTCAGGGTGAGAGCCTCGCCGCATGCTCAGCACCGCAGGCCCTACAGGAGCTGAAAAAAGAAGCTGGAGGTTTCTAGTGTGCTGAGATACTACTGTGCAAGGAATTCTCTGTTCACTTTTTCCTAAAAAATACCAAACCAAAAGGCACCCCCCATCCTTTGGCTAGTATGCAACACTATGTCGGATTGCTCTATCCAACTCAACGCTTCTCATTTCTCACACACAAGTCAAACTCTGCATGTCTGAAAATGAAAAATGAGTCCCCAATGCATTGGTTCTGA
This sequence comes from Gymnogyps californianus, assembly GCF_018139145.2. Classification (NCBI taxonomy): domain Eukaryota; kingdom Metazoa; phylum Chordata; class Aves; order Accipitriformes; family Cathartidae; genus Gymnogyps; species Gymnogyps californianus. The sequence continues at coordinate 11,699,826 of NC_059484.1, forward strand.
TGAGTGTCTGAAAGCTAATACAAGTTACACTGTTATTTTATTACCTATAAAACTGATTTTTTTCTGAAGACCACAGCAGCGTGAACGTGCCATCTCCAGCAGCATTCGCAGGTGTCCAATACCATATATAACCCACAGAACTAGTTCCCTACCAAGAACTCACACTAACAAAGCTTTGCTTGGCAACCATACCTGCCGCTTCCTACCCCAGCACTCCACTCACCTGCAGCCCACGAGGAAGAGGATGGAGAAGGACATGGGGAAGTCTCCAGGACTGGACACGTGCTGCCCTTTCCCTGTGGTTCAGCCACTGACAGCACTCCCAAACCACTCCTTTCCCCGACGCCACACACATCACAAGCGGTGCCCCCCCTTCCACCCGCAGACTTGCTGCTTCGCACAGAGCCACGGCAGCAACTCAGCCCCAAAGAGGCAGCAGGCGGATGCGGCTGGCTGCCGGACAAGCCATTCATTTGTGGATTGCACAGCTCCGTCACTGCCGAGGCTACAACCAAGCTAGGCAATGAGCTGAGTGGGTCAACTTAGTACAAACCTGCTGCTCGGGCTGTGCTAGAGACAGAAGTGAAGGTGCCCGGCCAGGGCCAGCCTGCCCTCACAAGTGCTGGGAAAGAGAGATGATACACAAGGACTTTTCTCCTGATTTCTTTTTGCCATTCCTCCAAAGACCCAGGTGAGATAAATCTTGATGCAATCTTAATGGTAACCACAGAAAGTCAGCATGTCAACTTTAACGAGTGCTTTTCCATCTTTCAGTAGAGGCAAAGCACACTGCTGAAATTCCTCCTGGCTTCATCAATGCTTTTGGACACACGAGAGATGGATGAGCACCAAGTCCATCTTTATCTCTGTTGCACATTTAATCACTGCCGCAAAGCTACTGTAAGTAGCCACACTGAAACCAGATTCCTAATTCAACAAGAACAGACAACTTCAGCTGGCACCTGCCAGGGGTGTCAGCCTCTGTCTCCAACACACAGCAGCATCTTCCCCTCTCCTGGGCACTGGAGTCAGGAGCACCCGCTCAGATCAGCCAAAGCAACGCCTGTGCTCCTACCCAGGACTGAACCAGTGGGACACCCAACTCTCCACCTTCCAGTTTGCCTCTGCACGGCACCACAACTCTGCAGGCATGCCAGACTCCCTCGTGCTACCATTCAGCTCCCTTGCTGCAGCTACCTGCTAGGAAGAGCGTGATGTGTTCCTGAGGGAGCCCAAACACACACACCTATGCCCTGCACGTGTCCTCAGTAACACTCCCACTGGCACCCTGTTCCTGCACCACCAGCAAACCTTGCCAACTTAGCAAAGAGGCCCCTATAGTCCCCCAGGCACAACTGCAAGGTCTACACTTGAGCATCTCCAAACCTAAAAAGCACAGGACACACTACCTGCACATGACTGACCTCCCTGCAGGCTAAGCCATGAATTGCTCTTTGCAGCCCTCCCCACAGAGCGGTGGTACGGCAACACCGTTGACCAGTCACAGTCCTGACCCACAGCACACCAAAAAGCCCTGAACCCTCTGCACTAGCACCAAGCCATTTCTTGGATGTCACCACACCTTGCAGTTTCCAACACCAGCTTGACCTTTACTGGTAACACCGGGCTCACACCGACGCATCTGAAAGTAACACTTAAACTTCCAGTAACTATTTCAGCAAAGCAAACTGCAACTGTTACCAAGCATCCTTGCAACACAGACAGTAGCAAGTCAGGCAGGGGATGGCACCCCTGCCTGCTCCAGCAGCAACCCACAGCACAAATGCAACATTACATTTGACTCAACACAAAATTCACACAGGTCAGACACTGCAACTAACATTTGCAATGTGTTCTGTAACTCAGCAGTCTACAAACTCACGGCCGCAGAAAAATAGTCTGATGCCATGAAATTATACGAAAGCAAGCAAGACTATTGTTGATAGGTCTAAATTCACTAGACAAGAGTCTGCACCTGGGAAGTGTTTAGGGGTCCACAAATCAAGAGGTTGAAAACTGCTGCTCTAATTCAAAGCAGACTCTCTTACAGACCTTTTCCACCCATTAACTTGGAAATCCTGGCAATGCCTTAACCACCATAAAGGATTTAACTTCCATTTTACTGGGCAAAGACTGCATTGCACGGCACAGATGGCTCCGTGCAGACGGAACAAAACACAGGTCATATTTTTCTGGTATTAAAAATGGCATTAACTTGATTTTTTTTTTTCCCCCCTAAACTCCCAGGACAAGCCTCCCCTGCTCGGATTGAGTTTCTTTCTTCAGGTGTTTCTATTCCCTGTGCCTTTCTAAATGCCAGAGCAAATAACTGAAAAAACAATCAAAATTACTATATACAAGAAGCTGTCAGTCACAGGCAAGAAAAACAGAACTATATTTTAAGCAACTAGACTGAAAGTTGATCAACACCCATAATACTGATTTTTGAGTTAAGAATGTCTTTTTAAGAAATACTGTCTCAATTAGAACTCAGAAAATACCACTTTTTTCTCTTGAGGCTCAAGTAGCTTGTTAATCATATTCAGAGTTGACACCTCTTCAGTGAGCTACAGATTTGTTCAGTTAACATGGGGAAATTAAAAAAACCCAAACTAATAATTGTTACATATCACATAGTTTAACCCCACTTCTGGGAACAGGGTGCAATGAGGTGCAACGAGAAGCTGCTATACTGCAAGAGGCAATCAACAAATCCATGACTTCATGCAAAACAGAAATATGTTGCCCTGAAGTCAAACACTACTGCTACAGCATCAAACTGAGCCACTACCATTGATTTTAGCAAGGGCTTAGAGGAAGCTGTAACAGCAGAACTACAATCATTGTACTCTCAACAACGTAAGATTTGTTAGGAAAAAAAAAGGTTCACGCTCTGGGAGATGTGCTTTTCCAAAAGAAATCACCAGCAAGTAAATACAGTTAGCAGAGGTAGCAGGCCTTCAGAGGCAGCATGCACCCTAAAAAAGCACCTGTAAAAGCCGATTTTGTTGCTGCTGTTGGCCATTTTTTTCTGTAACAGTAGCAGGCGATGTACTAACTATGCCACACTGTATAAGAGCAGAACTTCACTGCTGAATAGCCGAGTGAAGTCTACACTACTCTGGCAACAATCTTCACTAGAGACTTGAAGTATTTATGACCGTGGACAGTATGTTAACCAGGACAACGCTTGAACAAAGTCTCTCTTACCCAAGCTTTAAAAACAAGTTTTAAATATAGAAAGCAGAAACGACATAGAGGTTTCTGCCATTATATTCAGCAAAACCTCACCTTCAAGACTGTCCAATCTGCAAGAAAATACCTCTGGTTTTGCTATTTGCACACAGACATGTTCAGCTTCAGAGAGCTGCACGGCCCCATATGAACTGTGAAGGCATCGATCATTCAAATTTCACACCACACGACAGGTAGCCAGAACATCCATACTCACTAGAGAAACCACGTTCTTTTCTGTAACATCACATACACAAACAGGTATTTTGCACCTAATCAGCAATACGAGATTAGAGAACAAATACAAATGAAATAAGGAGAGTAAGAGCAATCACAGCCAAATGCTAGAATAAATACTTCCAGGATCCAATCTGCTGTGCAAGAGAGCTCCAGATCCTACAGACTGATCAAAAAACTGCTGTCACCCAAAGCGAGTTGCTCCTCACACCTAGGGTACACTGTCCTGCCATGGCAGCATCTTAACACCCACCCACTCACATCACCACCACAACGAAGAGACAGTGCAGCGCCATCACATCATGAAAGCAGCAAAGTCATTAAGGACCTCAAAAATTTATGGTCGAGCAGTAACACAGCCCAGGACAGTGCCCTAACCGTGGAAAAATCCATTTCTCTGGATGCCCACCATGGCTGAAGTCCTTTGCAGGTAAGTTTAGATCTGCTTGAGAGACAAATGCACTTCAGTACAGGGGCCCGGTGGATGCCAGCAGACTGCACAGCCAGGCAAGATCCAGCTACGTGCTCCTTTCTGAGAAGAAATAAGGTCTTCCAAACTGTGTAAATCTCAGTGGCAGAGAGGGGTGTGCACAAGATCAGACACACAGGGACAGTAGTACACCGAGAGCCTGTTCTCACCAGATGCACGTAGAGGGAGATCGTGCCCACAGGAAGCACAGACAGCCAAACGGAATTAATCTCCCCACCAGGAAGATGTCAACTGACCAAGGAAATTTATGTTCCCTGCTCAAACAAACCACTGCCATGCCTATTGTATCTCAGGGATATAACGTTACCAGTAGTTAGTTACACCTCAAATCAACAGTCTGTAGTGGGAGATTCTTTCAGAAATGTTTATGGGAGTAGCAAGTATCACGTGATGTTGGTTCCTCTATTTTATTTTTAGCGAAGAGAGAAATGGCCCTAGACACGTCAGTTAATAAATGAAGAACCAGAGTAACTCTCACACAGGGAGACAAACACTTGATAACGACAGTACTCTTCCACAGCTGCAGGTTGCAACAGAACTCTGAAGTCCATCACAGATTAATTCTAGGCTTAGAGAGAGGACTTCGCTGGCCTTCAGTACTTTTAACACATTGCATACAGTGTGGTTCTGGTAAAGCAAAAACCTTCCAAGAGCCCTACACACATAGCGTACTCATTCCTCACATCCAGCCACTGGAAGCAGCCATCCTTAGCGATGAAAGATCTGGCTCTGGTTTTCCCTGTACCTCATTTCCTCATTGCCATTACCCGAACATCACACTCCTACAACATGGAGCTAGACAACAAGGAAATAGTATGAGAAGAATGAAAAGCAACATTGAGCGAGTGCCTCACGCGAGCTCCGCACATCCTGCAGCCTGAAGCCATCAGGGTCCCGTGGAAAAAACAGCTCGTGAATGCATAACCCAGGACTGTACGCTGCATAACGTACACGCACCGAGTGGCACACACGTCCTTGAATCCGAAAACTCTCTGCTTCCAAGCGCTTAACTCTGCAAACCAAATTACTCTAACATACTTTGTGGGTAGCAATTAAAAATCAGTAACTGGCAAAGCGAAAGCCAAGTAACATGGCACCTAAAGGTATGTAAAAAAGCAAAACTTCAGCACAAGTTTTCTTCTGTCAGAAACGAGTCCACCTGCTCCAATTCCTCAGCAATCAAGCTCAAGCAAGACCTACAGAACTCAGACCTTATGTGGCTGCACGTGCCCTCCCCAGCGCTGGAGCCTGGGCCCAATTCTCCCTCCAACTCTACAACTTGCAAAGGCCAGGAAAGTGCTAAAGACAAGCTTGTGTCAGGATGGCAAAGAACAAACAGAAAAATTAAAAAAAACCCAACCATCCCTTTCAATTTAAATGGCAATAACCCAACATTAACGCCAAGTGCACAAGGAAGTAAGCCAGCAGCTGCCAGCAGTCACTGTATCATCACTTCTGGAGCAGAAACAAGACCCAAGAACCACTGCTATAATTTCTTCCTCTCCAACACAAAATCTGGCAGTAGCTGCTGGGAGCATGGAGAGCTTCAGTCAACCTTAACTAACATTAACTTGACACTTAAAATAACTTCACTTCAGAATATGCACATCCCTCTTTACAACTGAATGCTACCTAAGCAACCTCTCCCCTGTTTGGGGCAATGTTTGAGTGCAAGGATGCCAGGGCTATTAACAAATCCCGATGCAAAACAATACCTGCCACCACCCCGCCTACCCAGAGGCATTACCTAAATGCTGGACTTTGCATCCCACTAAAGACTAAACCAAATGCTGGCCCTTCTGCTGGAAGCACTCTTGACATTTTGGAAATCAACCTTTTCAAAGGAGTTTGCAATGATCTAGTGAGAAATTCAAAACTTGCAAGGGGCAGACACAGAGGTCCGAGATATATGCACTTTCCTCTTGGCGAAACAGGAAGTTTGAGCAGCAGTGGGCATACTCAAAGCCGTGAGCTTCAAGAATAAAAGCTCTGAGAAAGTCTCGCTGTAAGGTGGAGCCCCATGAGTAGCCCAGCTACGACAAGCCACCCTAAAAACAGCAGTGCAGAACTCCCGGGGGTTTGTGATTGTTGTTTTGGGGTGGATTTTTGTTTTAAGTTTTAGCAGGCTCTCAAAAAAAGTTGATTCCAGTTACCCAAATACAAAAGAGACCAGAATTAAATGCCTACATGAATACATGATCTGAGGAGCAAGCCTGGTTATTTCTAGCTACTATGTCATGTTCAACAATTAAAAGATTTTAACTGTCTCATTGGTAACTTGGCACAGAGAAAAATCCCTATCTCTTCCCATCCCACAAGCAGCAGGGCTAAAATGAAGGACCACTCAGACAACCTGCACTTACTTACTAAAGGAAGAATGCAAGACTCAAGGAGAAATGGATCCCAGGCTGCCTAAAAAAATGCTTTTCTTCTTTGCATTTTTTTTCCGAACACAGCTATGCTTTTGAGTCACCAGAACAATTCAGCAAGGCTAACGTCTACTATGGCAGACAGGAAGGCAGTTTTACTGAAAAGTCAACCCCTTGTTGCATATTCAAATAACAGGCTCAATCACTAAGACAGTTTTGTCACCATACAAGCTGCAGTTCTGTGGAGCACGTCGTAAAGCCACTGATAGCAGAGGCAAGTGTTGTGAAAGTACCTCTGCTAGCTTCTGTTTACAAAGTGAGACCCTCCCACAACCACATCACTGAGCACATGTCTGCTGAGAGATCCCTGCTTTGCTCTGCAAAACAAAGCTAAGTATATGCACAAACCTCAGACCCACAGCAGCCTCTTACACCCAAAGACTAAAGACTGAGTCTCCGCAAGGAGACAGATTCTTCCGAAGGAACACTCAAGAGGATCCGCGACCCAGAGCCAGAGCTGAGCCTAATCGTGCCACAAAAAAATGAAGCTGCTGTCAGCATCTTCCTGAAATCGCCCCTTCCGTGGGCACTCTGTGACAAGTGCACCCCCACCCCACTCCTAGAGCACACAGCAGGAACACTGCATGTTCCCAAATGAACACAGGTGAAAGCAAGTATTTCTCCCCAAGTGCTGCATGCATCAGTAGCATCTGTCCAGCATCAGTGGCTCTACTGAAATTAAAGAGAGCAAGACTGTTTTGATGTCAGCGCTGTCACGAGTTAATTTTCACACCCTGCATCAAGTAATACTTAAAATCCAGAGTATCCTCCAGTAAGGAACCTTAAATTTGCAAAAATATATTTAAGAAATACACCAAAAAACTACTAAAGAACTGCAGGAAATATACATACATATCTGCAAATAAAAAGTCACACTGAAAACCATCCAAAAATTATACTTGCATTCAAAAGCACATGATACAAAAAGTTGAATGCATCTAACTCCTTTCAGAACTCTAAAAGTTCAATCAGTTTTGCTTCTTATTAAGCATACTAGAAAACAAACTAAAGGAATTTGTGAGTGTAGAGAGAAATTAGAAAGAAAAAAAAAAAGTCAGCCTGAATAACAGGCAAGGTTTCCTGCCCGTGAGGTCTGTCAGGCCATGACACAGCCCCTCCCTGGCCAGCGCCAAAGTCTCACAGCTTGGGTACCTCAAGCCAGGCCAGACAAAGAGAGCTGTCTGACAGCATTAAAGCTAGAGCAGGCAGGAGAGGGGAAAGCTCTCCTCCTGCCCTTGTTATCTCCAGGGCACCCAAAAAAAACCTTGTAACAGGGAAAAAACTCCACCGAACTTTGCAGCGATCCGCTGTTCTCGGGCAGAGGGATGGTGCCTCTTACTCCTGAGGGGAGAAACAGGCGCGGGGGGAGCGCGGCTGGCCGCGCCGGGGCACAGGTGCGCGGCAGAGCCCGGTGACAGCCCGCGCTGGCCGGCGATCCCCGGCACGGCAGCCCCGAGCAGCTCCCGACCGCGGGCCCGGGGCGGCCGCAGCGCGCCCCCGAGGCCGGCAGCCTCCCCCCGCGCCTCGGCAGGGTCCCCTCGGCAAGATGGCTGCCCGCCCTCGAGGGTGCCGGCTGCGAGGGCGCCCGGCCCGGCCCCGCCGCACCGCGCCCCGCCGGCCTCCGCCGCAAAATGGCAGCGGCCGCGGCCCCCCCCCCCGCCCGGCGCCCCCCGGCCCGCGCCCCGCCGGTGCTTACAAGCTGCAGGGCCGCCGCCGCCGCGGCGGTAGGCTCCGGCTTCTCCCCGGGGCCGCCGTCCGGCACCGTCGTCGGCACCGGCTCGGCCGGCTGCAAGCGGGGCGGAGACGGGCTGGCGGGGCCCTGCTGCGGCCCGGGCGGCCGCGGCTCCGCGAGCCGGGCTCGGCTGCCGCCTCCTCCTCCTCCCCGTCCGCCGCCGCCTCCTCCTCCTCCTCCTCCTCGTCGTCCTCCTCCTCCTCCGGCGTCTCGGCGCCCTCCTCCTCCTCCGCCGCCTCCCCGCCGTCCCGCAGGAGCCGGGGGAAGGCCAGGGCCCCGCGGGGCGCGTCGGCCGCCGGGCCGGGTCCGTCGGCGCCGGCCGCCGGGTCCTGCGCCGCGGGGAGACGGGGGGGCGGCGAGCCGGGGTCGGGCAGGGCCTCAGCGCCGTCGGCGGCGCCGCCGAGGTACTCGGCGTTGATCATGGAGGCCAGGTCCTGCAGCCGGCGCAGCGGGATGTAGCAGGACGAGGGGTCCTGGCCGTAGACGGGCTTGGCGGCGGCCAGCTGCATGGCGGGCGGCTCGGGGCCGCGGCCCTCGCCGAAGGGGCCGCCCTTGGCCTCGGCGGCCGCCAGCGACGTGCCGAAGGGGACGAGGCAGCTGCGGCGGCTCACTTCGCAGGCCTGCTCCATGCCGGGCCGCGGGCATCCACCTGCGGGCACAGCACAATGGGGTCAGCCCGGCCGCCGCCGCAAAATGGCAGCCGCGCCCGGGGGCCCGCTCCGCTCCGCCGGCCCCGCGCGGGCCGACGCCGCCGTCGCCGCGCTAGGCCCAGGCCGCGGCCCGCCGCCCGGCCCGGCCCGGCCTCGGGCCGCTCGCCTCGCCGGGCGCCGCCGCCCCGCGGGGCGCCGCTCACCTGCGGCCGCCGCGGCCGGCTCGCCGCCTGCCCCCGGTGCGGGCCGAGAAGGAGACGCGCCGACCCGGCCCGGCCAGGCCCCGCCAGCGCTCCTCCGCCGCCTCCCTCCTCCCTCCCCCGCATGCGCGCGCCCGCCGCCGCCGCCATCCCGCCGGCGCGCGCCCCGCGCCTGCGCGCGCGCCCCCCGCGCCCGCTCTTGGGTTCGGCGGCGGCCAATCAGCGCGCGCCCGCGCGGCCGCCCCCCCCGCCCCCCCCACCCCTCGGCGGGCGCCCCCCTCCCCCCCCCCGCGCGCCGCCCGCCCGGGGGGGTGGGGGAGGGGAGGGGGCGCTCAGTGCTGCCCCCCCCGGCGTGCCCCGCCGCCAGCGGCCGCCCCGCGGCCCGGCCTGCCCCGCCGGGGCCCCGCTCCCCGCCTGCGGCCCGGCTCGACCGGCCCGGCCCGGCCCGGCCCCGCGCACATGGAGGCCCGGCCCGCCCGGCCCCGCGGCCTCGGGCCCGCCGCCCCCACCTCCATCTTAGGCGGCGGCGGCGGCGGCGGGGGGCAGCGGGCGGCCCCGCCAGGACGGGACGGGGCGGGCTGGGACGGGGCGGCCCGGCCGCGCCTCACCTGCGGGCCCCGGCGCCCCGGCCGGCCGCCGCCCACCTTCCCCCCCCCTCCGCCTCGTCGGCCGCGGGGCCGGCGGACAGGCCGCGGGCCTACGAGCGGCGGCGGAGCGGGCGCCAACAAAATGGAGTCGGCCGGGCCCTGCGCCCCGGCGGGGCACCCGGCGGGCGGCGGCTCCTGTCCGGCGGCGCGGGCCGCCCGCCCCGCCTCGGCCCCGGCCCCGGTCCCGGCCCGGCCCCGGTCCCAGCGGGCATCCAGCGGGGCGGGGGGCGCGGGCCGCCGCCCGCCCCCGCCGGGCTCGGGTTACCCCCTGCCATTGTCCGCCGCGCCCCGCGGGCCGGGCCCGGCGCCCCGGCCGCGCTCCCCCGCCGCCCTCCCGCGCACCGGCGGGCCGGGCCGTCGCCCTCCGCGGGGCCCGCCGTGCCGTGCCGTGCCGTGCCTCGCCGAGCCTCGCCCGCCGGGGAGCGGCGCCCGGGTGCCCGCGGCCTGGCTGTCCTCGCCGGGCTCCGCCGCTCCCGGACAGCGAGCGCCGCGCTCCCGCCCGCCCTCCCGCCGCCGAGCGGCGCGCAGCCGGCCCCGCGCCCGCCCGCTCCGCCGGGCCGGGCCGCCATCGGCGCCCCGCCACCCCCCCCCTCGGCCGGCCGGCGGCCCCGCGGCGGGCGGCGGCGGCGGCGGCTCCGTCGCTACCTCCAGATGGGGGCCGGGGTCTCCGCCGCCAGCCGCGCGGGTCCGGGCGCCGCGCCACGCCGCCGCCGCCGCACCGGCACGGCTGGGCAGGCACGGGGCGGGGGCGGCCGGGCGGGGGGCAGCGGCCGGGGCAGCGCAGGGATGTGGCACCGGGGCGGTGCTGCCCGGGCCGCGCGGGGGGCAGGGCCCGGCCGCCCCCCGGGGTGCCGGGCGGGGAGCTGGGTGCCGCCGCGGGGCTCGGCGCGGCGCTGCCCGGGCGGACCCGCTCCCCCCCCGCCCGCCGCTGCCCTTTGTTTCCCCACCACCGCCACCCCGGCCCGGCCGTGCGGGAGCCTCCGGCCGTGCTGGCGCCGCGCTCCCCCTCGCCGGGCAGGGGCCCCGGAGCAGCCTCTCTGCACACTCAGGCAGGCAGCGCCCGCTGCCCGGCCCTCGCCACCCTGCCGGGGTGCAGCCTTCCCGCGCCGAAAACAGCGTCCTGGAGCGGCTGCGGGTTGGCACCTCAACGGGGCAGTGGGATCCGACCTGCGGGCAGCCCTGCCTCCTCCCTGCCTGCGCGCGTTGGCAGCTCCTCCGAGGGCTCCCGGCTTCCCCCGCTGCCCCTTTGGCCCTGCCTGGGCGCTCCCTCCTGCCCTGTCTGCAGCTGGCGATGGGGCAACCTTTCCTCCCCAGCAGCTGCCCCAGAGGGGCCACAGCAAGGTCCCCGAGCCGTTGTCCCCCCCACTGGTGTGCTGCCACTGCAGAGACCGCCACGTTCAGTCTCGCGCCGCTCCAGCACACCCACGGAGGGTGCGGTGACTTGGCAGGAAGCACCACGGTCGGAGGTTTTGCTCGTGACATGTTTGTACCTCCGAGGTGCCAGCCCAGGGCTCGACCGGTGGCACCCAACCCGCCGCGGGCCATCTCGCCCGGTGCCCACGTGCTGTGGCGACATGTGGGAGCTGGGACCACGCTGTGCCCGGTGCTGCACGAACTCGGCACCGAGGCCTAGCGTCCACGCAGTCCTCCCCACCCGCGCAGAGATGGGGCAGCACCCGGCGTGGCTGGGGTCCCTCTATTTACCCCCAAACGGGGAAATACCTCCGGCACAGCCCGTCTCCCCGGGATAGATTCCAGCTGCAGCAGCCACACCCCGGCACACCCGGGCGGGGGCCCAGCAGCCAACTTTCCTCCTTTCTCTTTGGAGCAACCTGCCACGCACGTTTCCGCCACGTTCCCAAAATAAAGCTAATGGTTTATTTATAACCCCCCCGGGGGCAGGCAGGGCCCTGCGCAGGGCGGGAGCACCCCGTGTCTCCCCATAGCCTGGCGCCCGAGACCCGGTGAGTGAGGGCTGACCTGGGGAGAAGTTTAGGACTGGCCCCGACCTGGCCCCGACCGTCGCCGGCTGCCCTCGCTCTGCTGATTTGCCCCCTTACGCCGGCTGGGCAGGGAGAGGCAGGGCTACCGGCTGGGCATGTCCCAGCACGGGCACTGGCCCCATGCCCAGCCCTTGTCCTCCCTGGGTGCCACCCGCCAGGGACTGAGCCCTCTGCTCGTGGGCACGTGGCACAGCACAGCCCCACGGGACACTGGTGGGCAGGGGCTGTACCACTTGGGCAGCGGTGCCCAGGTGGCTCGGGGCACCCCCAGGCACGTCCGCATCCCGCCACCCCCCCCGGCACATCCCTGCCAGCGGTGCCCCAATGGGGCCCTGCGGTGATCCCGGCGCCGCTCCCCGCAGCCGTGTGGTTACTGGTGTAAGGAGGAGCGGGGCAGGGGCGGCGGGATGCCCTCAGATGCACTCCCTGACTGCTGTGTCACCTCTCCCCACGCCACGGCCAGCGCCCGCAGGAAGGGCCCTTCCCCGGCCCCTCTCTTCCGGCAGAGGAGCAGGCAAATGGCACCCCGGCCGCCACCGCGCTCCTGCCCGGATGTGCGGCACAGCAGGCAGCACGGGCCGGCTCTGCCGCTGCCGCGCAGGGCTTTGTCTGCGGGCTCTGGCGGGGAGCGTAGGCAGCCGGTGGCCTCTCAAGGAGGCCTCCCCGCTGCCGGGCTTCGCCTGCGAGCCCCCCACCCTCTGGCCAGGCTCACCCCCCGGGTCTAGCCCGGCTTCCCAGAGCATGCTGGGGCCTCCGGAGCCGGTCAGGCCGGTGGCCGCGGATCCGCACGGCACTGCGGGCTCCCTCTGGAGGCCCCGGTCCCCCTGCACAGCCCGGCACGGTCCCCCCACGGGACCAGCCCTGTCCCCCCGCTCCTGGTCGCCCGATGCACGGCCCCGGATGCACAGCCCTGGCTCCCGCCATGGCCGCTCCCCGCCACCGCAGTGATACAGAAGGGAGCATGGCCCCGCGCTGGGCGCTCCTGCTCGCTCTTCCCGGGGGAGATGGGGGGGGTCACAGCCGGCCACCGGGGAGCTCCAGACCTTGGCGTGGAGGGAGCTGCAGCCCACGCAGGTCCCACGGGAGCCGTGGGCAGGCTGGGCTCGCTGCGAGCAGCCCCCAACCGCGGCTGTCCAACCCCCGGCAGACATTTGGGCACTGCGGGGGTGCGGGAGGATGGCGGGGGGTCGGGGGGGGGGGGGGACGTGGGGAGCGCGGCCCCGGGGAGCAGCACCGGGGCCCTGCACAAAAGGCCGGGGAGGGCGGCTGGGAGCCGTGGCCGTGGGGCTGGCGCATGGCCGGGAGCGTGGGCGAAAGGGTTAAGGAGCTGCGGCGGGCAGGGGGAGGGCTGGCCCGGCCGGGGGAGAGGAAGGAAGCAGAGGAGGAGAGGAGAGCATCCTGCCCGGAGGGTTTGCCGGGGGCCCCTTTCCCCCGGGAAGCGGCTTGCGGGGCTTGAAACCGCTGGGGATGGAGCGGCGGAGAGCCGGGGCAGCCGGCGGGGCTCAGCCAGGCTCTTTGCCGGTAGCACCGTGCCCGCAGCTCGGCGCTTGCAGGCAGGCAGGGCTGCCCACATCTGCCTACAGATGCGCCGGTGTGCCTGGCGCGGGGGTCTGTTCCCTGTGCCTGCGTGACCCCAGCCTCCCAGGTCCCCCACCCCACAGCCCACCTGCCCTGCCACTTCCATGGCCCCCCCGAAACCTTGAGGGGGCAGCCCCAAGGACAGGCAGGGCAGGAGCAGCCCCGGGACACACAAGGGCAGTGGGTGGGGGGCAGGACCCCCGCCACAAGCTGCTGGGGAGAGGAGCCATCTCTGCTAAGCTCCTTCGCTCTGCGTGCAAGAGCTGTTGCTGGGCTGGGGCTGACTGGAGACCTGTCACCCCAGCAGCCATGTGCAGCACGGTGATAGTCCTCGAGGGACCGGGGTCCGGGGTGCCCAGCTGGGTGCTGCAGCCGCTCTCAGGGACTTCCCTGCTCCCCCAGCCCTCAGGCAGACATACTGCCCCCCCATCCCCAGCTGAGGGGGTGTACAGGGCCCCAGCCCTGGGCAGCAAGGCTGAGCCCTCACTGGGTTTTACTCCATCCATCCAAGCTAGAGCCAGGTTTGCCAGGCTCCCGTGCCCACGTGCCCTCCCGTGCTGGTCCGCATCACCCGGAGCGGGTACAAGCGGGATCCACATCGAGACACGGTGCAGCTCTGGAGCCTGAATCCCCCTGCCCTGCCCCACTCCCAGCCCCATCCACCTGTGAGGGTGACGGGATGGAGAGCGGAGCCAGGATCCGTCCCCATGCCGCAGACCGTTTTCCCCAGCCGAGTTTGTCACCCCTCCAACACAGTCCCAGGGCCGGCCTGCCGCGAAGGCCACTGTCACCAGCCGAAAAGGCGTGGGTGTGCGGCGGGGGGGCCTCCCGTCCGGTCCCATTTCTGCACGCCTTGTGCGGAGCTGCTCCCGCTGGCCAGGAGATGGGGCTCGCAGCCCGGCTTCCCCCGCCGCCCGCCCGCCCGCCGCCGGCCATGGCCGGGCGAGCGCAGAGGGCTGCGGGGGCCGCAGCGGGGCAGCCCCCGGCCCACCCTCGCTGGGACCCCCCGCTTGGCCTGCCCGGCTGGAGCACGGGGCCCACAGCCAGCGCTGGGGCTGGCGGCTCAGCTCTGCCCTGTGCAGGGAGAGAGCCGGGGTGTGCGTGTGTGTGTGCGTGTGTGCATGAAGGGGGTGTGCACGGGGGGGGGTGTGTGCATGAAGGGGGTGTGCATGGGGGTGTGTGTGCATGAAGAGGGGATGTGCATGGGTGCGCATGGCTGTGTGTGTGTGAATGGGGATGTAGGGGGCGGGGGGGTGGTGTACACGTGCATGGGGATGGGTGTGCGTGGAAGGGGTGTGCGTGGGGGGTGTATGTGTGTGCATGGGGGTTGTGGGCGGGATGCAGTGTGTGTGCATGGCCGGGGGGGGGTGGATGCATGCATAGGGTGGGGGAGTGTGTTTCTGTGCGTGGGGGGGTGTGCCTGAGTTGTGTGTGCAGAGGGGTGTCTGTGTGTGCAGGGTGGTGCAAGTGTGCATACGTGGGCGTGTGTGTGTATGTGCACAGGAGGGTGTGTGTGCAGGGGCTTGTGCATGGATGGAGGAGTGTGTGCAAATATGGAGGTGGGGGGGTTGGGTGCGTGCCTACATCTCTGTGTGTGTGCATACATCTGTGTGTGCTGTGTCCAGGGGTGCAGGAACTGCCGGTGTTCAGATCCCTCCGCGGGAGAGGACAGGCCCCTGCCTCAGCCTGTGCCCAGAAAGCAGCACGGGGTGCCCCCATGTCTGGGTGCCCATGGGCCCCCTTTCCCTGCCTGCTGGCCCATGGGGGCCCTTCCCTCCCCTTCGCTGCCTGGGCACCGGTGGTGCACATGGGGCACAGGCATGGGACAAGGACATGGCACACAGTGCGCACAACATGGGGTATGGCAGGCAGGAGCAGGCAGAGGGGCAGTGCCAGGTGGGGGAGGCAGGAGCCTGGTGCCTTTCAGCCCCCCTAGCCTCATCCCTCCCTGCCCGGGGGCATGCACGCTTTCTGCATCTCACAAAAGCCAGATTCTCCCTGGAGATAAAATCCTGTCGCCTTTGTTTTGGGGAGAAAAGACAACAGCAGCTCCTGGCCGGCCCCACAACAGAGTCGTTAAGCGAAGGCATCTCCGGGCAAGGGGCTGGAAGCCACATCCCGGAGCTGGAATGAGGAACCAGCCGGTGTCCTGGCCCCTGGGATGCTGTCTCTCCCCCGGGATTCAGCATCCCCCTCAGGACCAGAGCCATATCCATCAGGACTCAGCATCCCCCCAAGGGCTATAGCATCTCCCCCAGGACTCAGCATCCCCCCCACCCCCCGGGACCAGAGCCATCTCCTCTAGGGCTCAGCATTCCCCCAGGACTCAGCATCTACCCCAGGACCACAGCATCCTGCGCAGGACCAGCAGTGCAGGGGGATGGCTGGGAAGGTTCTCAGCCCCACTGACACCCCACATCCCATAGGGACCCACAGACATGTCCCAGCAACATGCAGGGGGAACCCCAGCAGGAGGGGGACACGCAGCCCCCGGGTGGGCAGGTTCTGGTCGGGCAGCAGGTACCTGGCCCCAGGGCTGGGGCAGGCAGGGTGCCCGCGGGCACAGCCGGGCCGGGGAGTGATGCCAGGGCCCAGGGGCTGGGGGGCAGGCAGCGGGGGGGGGTGGTGGTGTGTGGGAACGCTGCCTCAGGAAACCAGCGGGATTTACTGGGCTACACGCTAAATCCCCCTCACAAAAGGGGCCTGTTTGTGGGGACAGGATGCCGGTGGCTCAGCCACACTTGTTTGGCCAGCAGAGCCTGGAGGATTAAGGACAATTGGTTCAGCCCTGACAGAAAATACCAGGAATGTTAAACAATAAAAAACGCCTCCAGTTGCCGTGGGGCTGCGGGACGCCCTGGGCTGCCTCCCTGCCCGGCCATGGCCCCAGCTGCCCCATGCCCAGAGCAGGCTCTGGCACAGCCCGCCGGCACCCGCTCCTGCACCTCTGGGGGATGCACTAGCGCCCGGGGATGGGGTGAGGACCAGCCCCCTGTGCCGGGGCAGGCAGGTGGGCACAGTGCTGGGCACTGCCAGGACCCCGAAAGCATCTCTGGGCTGAGCTGGTGTGGGTTGGGCTGTGGGGACAAGGCACAGCCTGCACCCACGGCACGCTCGCTAAGCGAGCGGGGACGAAGCAAGGCCGTGGCAGGAGGTAGCAGGTCCCCGCTCACCACGTCCCCTTATGCCCCGCTACCTGGCGTTCAGGATTAACGAACCCACCTCTGCCTCACCCTTCGAAATTGGCTGTGGCCCCATCATCCACGGAAAGGGCAGTGCTCAGCAAGCAAGAGCCATGCAAACCACACAGGGCATGGGGCACTGCCTGCTCCCCCGTGCTGCCCCCCAGCACGGAGACCCCAGCCTGGACCGAGGTGGGGCAAGGTGGGCACAGCCCCCAGGAGCTCAGCCCCCTCCCCATGCACCCATTCGTGTTCACCCGTGGTCCCGGCCGGGAGCCGGGCAGCCCCCGTGGGCAGCCTGGGCAGTTTGCCCTCCAGCGTGTGAATGCCCCATTCAGGGCTGTGCGAAATGCATTGGTTCTGGCACATTAGCGGACAGCTGGGATCCTTCCCGGGCAGGCAGGCTGCTGGGACGGGCAGGTTTCACACCTGCCGGTGGGCTGTCTGCCTCCACCCACCGTGCCGGAGCAGGGGGCTCATCCCAGCAGAGAGGGGAGCAGGGCTGGGGATAGAGACTGCAAGCATGCCAGCAGGGCTGGGGTCCCCCCAGCAGCCCTGCGAGGGGCTGTGACGAGGAGGGGGCCCTGGGATGGTTCTGCAAGCTGCCGGGCTCCCCAGCACATCCCCTCGGGCTGGCTTGGGGCAGGTCCTGCCCGAGAGCCAGCTTCCAGGCTGGGGGGCTGCGAGTGCAGCTGGGAGCTGGAGGAAACAAGATCCTGGGGCTAACGGCCGGCAAAGCCTGGCCCTAGATGAAACCCTAGACCCAGGGAGCGGGCTTGGCAGGAGGGGGTGAGACAGCTGCAGCCCTCCCTGCCCACGCTCCCGGCAGAGCCGGGCACCGCGGGGCAAGGGGGGGGGCAAAGCAGGCACCAGAGAGCAGAGCCTGGGGCTAGAGGCCCCCAGCTTGTGCTCCCAGGGGCATGTGGGCTCCGGAGAGGCAGTACAGAGCCTGTAACTCACTTTTATCTGGAGTCCCAGGGCCGGCCCGGGCAGGGGGGGTGCAGGGGGTCCCCAGCGCGTGGGGCCGGGCCCCAGAGCGCTTTCCCAGCCTGGGAGCCCGCAGCAGTTGGGGGATCGGTTTCAGGGTGATGCTGGTAGCGGAGTTCACGGTGGCTTAGCGCAGCAGTGGCTAATGGGGAACAGATGCGAGGGTGCTTTGTGCCGGAGCGGGCCTGGAGGCGCAGGAGTGGGGACATCGCTTCCTGCACCTGTGGCACTGCCTCCGTGTCCCCCGGGAGTGCTTGCAGGCCCCCACGCCGGCTGGGGGGAGGAGGCAGTGAGGAGGCAGCCCCCGACCTGCCTTCCCAGCTCAGCTGGGCCCTTCGCCCCGCCAGGAGCAGCCCAGAAACTGTGCCAGGGTCTATTCCAAAAAAATAATTTATCAGGTCAATATTTCACGTACATAAATATTCATCTCTATGGCTATGTACAGACGCAGCAGGAGCCCGGCAGGCAGCGGGGCTCCCACCCAGAGACACTTCCACTGAAGCACTGGCCAAAGCCCTGCTCCCTGGGCAATGCCATGGGCATTCCGGGCAGTGCCCGCCCCAGAGAGGCTCTGGCTCCCGCTGCCCTGCAATGCCAGGCAGGTCTCACCCAGGACTGAAGGCTCGGTGCTGAAACAGAGCCTGGAGAGAGGGACACCCTGCCCCGGCACTGCGGCTCGGGGCCCTGCCCACCTACTGCTCACACCGGGCAAAGCAGGGAACGTGTGGGAACCTGGACCCCCTCCCCGCAAGGGCAGAGGCGGCCTCGGCATTGCCCTTCCCTGCCCGCCCTTAAGTCCTCACGCTGGGGTAGGAGAAGAGGCGGGGAGCCAGCGGCAGTGGGTCGTGGGTGAAGACGGAGTCGTCAGAGGAGCAGGAGCTGGCAGTGTCCTCGCAGGAGGGCGAGTACTGCTCAAAGGGCATGGAGAGGTCCAGGTACTGCAGGGAGAGACGGTGCCATCAGCACTGGTGCTGTCAGCTCCCGCGCCACCTGCCCTGCCGCCCATCGGACCCCCCACCGCTCACCTCCTCCGAAACGGCTGCCAGGATCTTGTCCAGTCCCTCCACGAGCTGCTTGAAGGTGGGGCGCTGCGAGGGCACGGCGTGCCAGCACTCCCGCATCAGCATGTACCTGGGGGGCGAGAGGGCGTTAGCAGGGTCTTGCCATGCCTCCTGCCCGCCCCGCCTGGCCGGTACTCACAGCTCGTGGGTGCAGTTGGACGGCCGGTCCATGCGGTGCCCCTCCTTCAGCAGCTTGAAGAGCTCCTCAACAGGGATGCCAGGGTAGGGGGAGCCCCCCAGCGTGAAGATCTCCCACATCAGGATCCCGAAGGACCACCTGGGATCACAAGTGGCAAAGGGGGGTCAACCACATCCTAGGACCCTCCCCAGGCAGGTGAGGCCCCGGCTTGCCCCACTGCACCCTGCGGTGCTGTGGGAGCAGGGATGGGAGAGGGTGGCATCACCTCTGGGGAAGATGTGCCCCGCTGCTGCTGTCCCCATAGAGTACCCCGTCCTTCTCATGGGGACCCTCCAGTACGTGCATAACCCCACGGCACTGCCTCGTCCCACACCAACAGCATCCTTGTCCCACACCCGACAGCACCCCCAGCAGCCCCAGGACTCACACATCGCTCTGGTGGGTGTAGACACGGTCAAACAGGGCCTCGGGTGCCATCCACTTCACTGGCAGGCGACCCTATGGGAGCAAACCACCTGCTCAGCCCCAGCCGGGTGCCCCCATCCCCCCCGCCCGTCTCCCAGGCCCCCCACTCACGTTGCTGGTTTTCTTGTAGTAGTCAATGTCGTGGACGTCCCTGGCCAAGCCGAAGTCAGCGATCTTCATCACACTCTCTGCCGTGACCAGCACGTTGCGGGCAGCCAGGTCACGGTGGATGCACTGCAGGGAGGGGAGCATTGCCCGCAGGAGGTGTGAGATGGCGGCTCCAGCTCCGTGCGTCCCCTCCTCACACCTGGAGCCGCCCTCCCGCACACCTCCCGGCACCCCAGCAGCATCGGGCCCACCCTCACACCATGCTGGCTGCAGTGACAGGCACAGCAGGGGGGGCATCCAGGAGGTGGGTCAGGCTTTAAGCCCCACATTTTTGGGGAGATACTGCCCTGAGCTTTGCTGGATGTGGCTGGGAGGTTCTAGACAGCCCAGGAGAAGGGGCTGGGCTCCCTCTCCCCACTCAGAGGGGACAGTGGGGGGACACAGCTCCTCCATCACCACCACACCCCTCCCAGGCACTGCTGAGCACAGGCAGCCCGCACAGGCTGTGCCAGCCCTACCCGTTTGGACTCCAGGTACTCCATGCCACGGGCCACCTGGTAGACGCAGGAGACCAGGTCCTTGAAGGAGAGCTGCTCCTCGGGCATTGCCGCGACGTCAAAAGCGTAGTCGGGTGTCGGGGGGCGGCGAGCGCGGAGGTACTCACGCAGGTTCCCCTTCGCAGCAAACTCCACGATCACGTACAGCGGCCCTGGGAAGGGCGTCCACTCTGCTCAGCACCTGCCCTGCCCTGTCCCAGCCCAGCGTCCCACCTGCCACTGTCCCCAACAGCCCCATCCCCTGCTCCCGCCCCATGCCCATGCCCTGCCCAAGCCCTGCCTGCACAGCCCCCTCACCATCCTGCGTGCAGACTCCCAGGAGGTTGATGATGTTTTTGTGCTTATCCATGAGCTTCATCATCTCCATCTCGGATATGAGGTCAGCCAGGTCCTTGTCGGTGGCGTTGTCTGGGGAACGAGGGCTGTGTCACCGTGCCAGCTGGGGTGGCACCGCAGCCTGGCACTGATGCCACCTCTGCGCCTGGGACACTGCCAGAGGAGCTGTTACCTTTCAGCATTTTGACAGCCACGGTGACAGCTCTGTCCGGCCGGTCTCTGTCGATGCCATAAGCCTCTGCCCGCACCACCTGGCCAAAGCAGCCTTCCCCCAGGGGCTTGCCCAGCACCAGCCTGGCAGGGACAGGCAGAACCATGAGGGACCACAGGGATGGCCCCGCTCCCCGCCACTGCGTAGCCAAAACCCGAGGGGCAGAGGCGGCATGGCTGCCCCTCTCTGTCCAAGCCGAGTCCCAGCACCTCGCAGTACGGCAGTGCTGAGGTGTCCGGTGATGGCCAGAGACCTCCCCATCCGTCACCCGCATGCTGCTGTCCCTGGGGTGGCTGGGGAGAGCAGCCCCCGGTCCCAGACCTGCCCCGTGTGGCACCGTACTTGTCTCGGGGGAACTCCCACTTGGTGTCGAGGGGCAGGTCCAGCTCCATGACCCCAGCCAGCATCGGGGCGCAGCTGGAGGAGAGACGGGTGACGCGCATCAGGGACGTGCTGGACTTCCCGGAGGAGCTGGAGTCCAGGGAGAACTGCGGAGAGAGCCCAAGGGACCTCAGCCATCCTGCCCCAGGGTCCAGGGCCAAACAGAGACCCAACAGTGCTGCAGAGAGACCCTCACTCAGAGCAACGAGGCGAGGGAGCCGCAGGAGGCAGTGGGGAGGGCAGCCCCAAGGCTGGCAGCAGGGTAAGGTGTGATGGGCACAGGTGGCATTAGCAGGGCCAGTTGGTAACCAAGGTTCCCCTGCGCCCCCAGGGCTCCAGCTCGGCACCCACCTGTCGGATGAGTGGGAATTTGGAGAGCTTGTGGACCGCCATGGGCTCTAGGGGCTGCTTGCTCGACTGAGTCTGCATCCGGCACAGCACCACGATGATGATGGCCATGGCCACGGCCAGTGAGCCCGAGGTGTAGATGATGATGTCCGTGTACTTGGCCTCGGGGGCTTCGGCTTCCCGCACCAGCTCCTCTTCTGGAGGGAGTGAATGAGTTGGCCTGAGCCATGGTCCCTGCGTGCAGGGGGTCCCAGCTCCCACACCAGGACCCCCACCCCTACCTGGCAGGACGGTGAGCCAGGCAGACTGGTAGGAGAGGCCGATGGAGTTCCCCGCCAGGCAGGTGTACTCGCCAGCATCCTCCACAGAGACATTGCGCAGGTACAGCACCTCCACCTCAGAGCTGTTGATGTCTGCAGTCTGCCAGGGAGAGGGATGGATGGTCAGCATCCCTCCTCCTTGGGGGGCTCTGTGCATCCCCCATCACCACTTTAGGGTGGGCATCTGGGACCCGGGTGCTTCCAGCCCCTGTTACCTTGAGCACTTGCACGTAGGGGACCCCATCGGGACCATAGCTGCTGCCGTTCACCTCGATGTGCTTCAGCCACTGGATGTGGGGCTGGGCATCGCTGTAGACCTTGCAGAAGAACTCCACGTCGCTGCCCACCAGGGCCGTGGTGTTGGCGGGCAGCCCAGCCTGCAAGATGGGCCTGTGCGGGGACCTCTCTGTGCAGAGCAGAGCGGTGTCACCGACATGGTGGCCCAGAGCAGGGGCTCCTTTCTCCCTCCCTCTCCACCCACCATGAAGCCACGGAGAGCCCTTCCCCGGCCCTACAGCAGCCCAGTGCAACCTGAGCCTGGTCTCCATCCTCACGCCCCTTGGGTGCGAGGGACACGCGGGCTGCACCAGCAGAGAGGACACAAACAGAGGCTCCTCCGCCCCCTTCCCCGTGACCCCAACCCCTCTGCCAGGCGCGGGGGGAGCAGGGAGCCAGGACCAGCGCCGTGCTGAGGAGCCCTCACCCAGTACGTCCAGGAGGTAGCTGTAGTGGATGCTGCCAAACCTGTTCTCCACCAGGCAGGTGTAGTTGCCGCGGTCGGAGGGCACCACGCTCTCCATCACTAGGCTCCAGTGCTGGTGCCGGAGCTGCAGAGGGAGGAGGCAAGGCAGCAAGGTGTGATGGGGAAGCTGGACCCCAGGGAGGGGAGGCTGCAGTGGGGGGACCTGGCCCTTACCCGGATGCCCCCGATGCGGTGCTCCCCCCGGAACTCGCGCCCGTTCTTGAACCAGCGGATGCTGGGGCTGGGGCTGCCCGAGGCCGGGCAGCGAAACTTCACTGTGTTCCCCGCGGGGACCGCATACAGCTTCTTGTCCATCCGGTGCGGGTGAGTCCAGTAAGGAGCTGAGGAGACGCGGGATGTACAGTGGGAGGGGGCCAAGGGGCAGCATGGAGGCTGCTGGAGCTGCTCCCAGCCGCTCATGCTGTGAGCGGAAGGCAGCAGTTGCGCATGCTCCTGGACCTGCCCCAGCTGCCCTCTCCTGCCCAGGGTGGCACGGACCTCTGTGCACGTAGACGGGCTCCTCGTTTCGGCCTCTGTGGGGACCGTCCCCATCACTGTCTTCATCGTCATCACCCGACGCCAGTGAGTCTGCAAATGAAAATGGGTTGAGAGGGACATCCCTGCCTGCAGGGCCGGGCGGGCAGCGGCTGCCTTGCTGCCCTGGGGGGAAGCTGGGTGCTGCCGGGGCTCCTACCCACGACGGAGATGGTGAAGTTGCGCAGGATCTCCCCAGTCCCCTGTGCCCGGCACACGTAGAGCCCTGAGTCCTCGTACACGACCTCCGAGATTTCCAGCAGGCTCTGCCGGAGACGGATGCGACCTCCCGGGACGAGCAGCCGGGACTCCTTGTACCAGACCACGCTGGCACTGCTCTGATTGGCATCACAGTACAGCTTCAACGCGTTGCCCGGGTCCAGCAGGAGATGTTCCTCTTCCGACTCCAGCAATGGGCTCTTGAATAGCTCTGGAGAGATGCCATGAGTGCCCACTCTGATGCTCACCCCTCCCCGATGGCAGGACCCCACCACGCGCCCACCCCAGTGTGGAGAGCACATGGTGCGACACAGCCCGGTGCCCGGCTCTGTTGCCCTGGAGGCGGGCGAGGGCTGGACTCTGCCCTGGGGCACAGGGACATGGCTTCCCCAGCGGCATGTCCCCATCCAAGGCTACACATGCCACCATTCTTCCGCAGGGGCCACTCCCAGCGGCACAGGGTGCCCGAGCCTGTCCTGTCTCACCGAACGCAGCACTGAACAAGGGCACCAAACACTCCCGGCCACTTGCTGTCGGACCTCCACATGCCCCAAGCATGGCCGCGACTCCCACAGCCTGGCTGGCCCCGGCAATGCCCGGGCTGGGCAGCAGTGCCCTGCCTACCGATGGCTGGGCACAGGCGTGTGCACATGGAGGGCAGAAACAACCCAACCGCCGGCGTAGCAATACCCACCGCAGCCTGACTGCCCACGTGTGGGGGTCTGGGGGGACACAAGTGCATCCCCAGCCCTCTGCGTGGCCATCACAGGGCAGATGTGGGGTAGCTGGGCCTGTGGTCCCCTGGGACATGTCCTTCTCCTGTACCCACCACTGAGAGGCATGGACCGCCCACACCTCTAAGGCGTTTGCACTCGCCACTGAGCCACACACAACTGCCACAGCCCATGGCGTTCACGCCATCCCGCTCTGCCGGGTGCGTCCACCGAGCAAGCTGAGCCCCCGTAGCCCAGGGAAAGCCTGTCTGGAGCCACCCTTCCAGCCTCCACACCTCGCCTGGTGATGGAGACACTGCCCCCCTCCCGTGCCGTGCCCCAGCCAGGTGGGTGCCCCCAGCTCCCATCAGCCGAGCCCTGCAGTCAGAGCTGTGGGGCTGCGTACCCAGGGTGAGCACCCGGCAGCCCCAGGGGCTCGCTGCCCAGCTGGGGATAGGGGAAAGCATTCAGAAAGCAGGACCCCCATCCCACCATCCCCAAGCCCCGTTTCACCTCCCCGCAGCCGTACCTGGCTCCATCGCCCTGCCCTGGGCAGCAGCCGCCAGCAGCAGCCCCACCAGGACCTGCAAGAGGGGCCGCATCTTCCAGGCCCCTCCGGCGCGGCGGCTCCCACCCTGTGAGACAGGCAGGGCCAGGGTGAGCGGAGCCGGGCAGGCAGCTCCCTCCCACGCGCTGCCCTGGCCAGGCAGGGACCCGCCGGCATGGAGGGGGCGGCTGGTTCCTGGGGCGCGGGGTGCCGTGGGGCGGTGGTGCGGGGTCCCCAGGGCACGCCGAGGGTGGGTGCGCATGGAGGAGAGGCAGAGCACAGGGGGCCCTGGGCAGGGTGAGACCCCTTCCAGCCCCCCCCCCCCGAGGTCTCGGGGCGGGGCACGGGGGGAGACCCCGGTTGCGTGCAGGGACCCGACCCCTCCAGCCAGCCGCAGCCTGGCCACGGCGCTGGGAGCGGTTAACCGGGCTCGGGGAGGGGGGGGCTGCGGGGGCTGGGGGGTCCCGGGGTGAGGGGGATCCCTGGGAGGGGGATCCCGGGGCGAGGGGGAGGAGGGGGAGTGTCCCGAGGACGAGGGTCGCGGGCGGCGGCGTTACCGGCGGTGACGGGCTCCCTCGGCGGAGCCGGCCGCGCAGCGCGGGGAGGGCCCGGGCAAAGTCCGGGAGCCGGCGGGCTCAGCGCCGCCGCGCCCCGCACCGCGGCCCCATGGCGGGCCGGGCTGGGGACGGCTCCGGGCTGGGGCTGGCTCCGGGCTGGGGACGGCTCCGGGCTGGGGACGGCTCCGGCTCCCGCTCCGGGCTCGCTCCGGCCCCGCTCTGCCGCCGCCGCGGCGGGCGCGGGCACTTTGTAGGGGCGCGCTCGGGTTACAGCGGCGCCGCCCGCCCCGCCCGGAGCGGTGGGGGGGGGGGGAGCGGGGGGGGACCGGCCCCAAGCCGCGGCTGCTGTAACCGGCCCCGCTCCGCCGGCCGCCGACTCCTTTGCAAACCGACCCGCTCCCGAGCTGAGGCGGGGTGGGGGGGTGGGGGGGTGGCCGGCACCGGCCCCCCTGGCCCCCGCCAGCAGCGAGGGGCGGCCCCTGGGCACCCCCCGGCACGGCCCCGCAGCGTCACCCCGCGGGTGGGGAACGCGTGGGGCTGCAAAACACCCGGGGCTGCTCCCCTCCACCTCCCCCCGGCAGACCCCACGTGTTGGGCCCCCACGCCGGGAGCAGCACATCGGGCGGGGGGGGGCGGGGGGCAAGGCAGCCTCTGCCCCCTTTCCCCCCCGTGGCACCCCAACTGCCGGGAGCAGGGAGCACCCCGGCCCCGCAGATGCCGAGGGCTCCACGGCAGCGGTACCCATCCCGGCGGGTGGCCCTGGCCCGGGCTGGGCGCTGCGCGTTGCTGGGTGCCCGGCAGCCTGCTCGCTAATTGCGCCGCAATTAGTTGCAGCGTTATCGCTGCCGGTGCCATAAAGCGGCTGTGACCCTCATTAGGAGCCCATAACGGAGCGTCGTAAAACACCGCGAGGCTGCGAGCCAGGGTTGGAGTGGCCCTAATCCGACCCATAAACACTTCGCCTTCGCTTTCCCCATGCTGCTGCCTGCACCGGGGCAGGCAGACCCCACCATGCCCAGGCCCCGCTGTCTGCCTGCCTGCCTGCCCACGCAGGACCCCTGGGCACTGAAGGAAGCCTGGCCTCAGACCCTCCGAGGCCACACGGTCCGCAGGCACACCTTCCCCTGAGCATCCTGCTGCCAGTAAGAGGGGTCAGCGGGTGCCCCCAGCACATGTCAGGATCCGGCCCCAGAGCTGCTCTCCCTCACTGCATTGCTGTCTGCTTCACCATTTTTCTGCTTTCCAGCAGCCTTGCCCATGCTCAGCATGGATCCTGGGGTCGTGTGAGCGGTGTACGACTGTCACTGTCACCCCCCACCCCACAGGGCCATGCCGCCAGGGCCAGGGCATAGCCTTGTCCATGCTGCTCCGGCGTGCGAAACCAGCAACGTCCAGCACAACATGGTTTCACTGCAAGGACTAGTTGGTGCTACAATCTCCCATAGCGCTGTCCACCCCATGCTGCTCCCCACTTGGGGTGCTGGTCCCCACCCTGGGGTGCTGGTCCACCCTGGGGCACAGGGGCACATGGAGCAGTCCCTGGGGCCAGCAGCCCCCGGCAGCTGTTCATTCCTGCCGGCGCGTGAAGCGGACGAGAACATCAATTTCACGGAGCAGCGGCCGCCCCTGCAGAGCTCGCAGCGTGCCGGAAGCACAGAAAAATGTTGGGTTCAGCTCGATTCGAACCAAAACCAAATTAAAACCAGAGAGAAGGGGTCGTTCCCAGCACCAGGAAAGCTGGGGGAGAGCTGGGACTCGGGGGAGCATGTGGGAGCCACAGCCTGGGATGGGCATAGAGAGACCCCCCCATATCCTGGCCAGGTCCCCCACTGCTGGGTACAGTGCCGGGTGGGAGTAGGGCAAGGGGACCAGTGCTGGCACCTCTCCCCACGTCACGCCAAGCATCCCTGCCGGGCCAGTGGGGCTGTGCTGCAGGCGGCTGGGAGCCGGTCCCCTCCCTGCCATGGGGCAGTGCTGGGCCGGGGGGTCAGGCTGCCGGGCTTGATTTATAACAGCAACTGACGGCAAACAAAAAGCCCTTCACGGCAGCGCAGCCCCACCGCCTGCCGCCCGCTGCCGGCAGCACCACCACGGCCTCTGCCACACCAGCAGCTCAACAAGGGGGGATTGTGCCAGCGCCGGCATCCTGTGCTGTGGGTGCATCCCTGCCCCAGCACCCTCCTTTGCTGCCCCTGTCGCCCCCAGCTGCTCCCATCAGCCATGGCACTGCAAGGGGCACATGACCCTCCGGCCACTGAGCCACAGAGGGTGGGAGCTCAGTCGCAGTGAGGTGCCCAGTGAGGGAGAGCATCCCCATGGCTCTGCAGACAGGGCAGCAAGGAGGCTGGCACCGTGCAGATGGGGCGGGAGGACCCACTCTGCCCCATGCCTGAGCAAGAAGTGACCCCCTGGCCAGACCCACAGCCTTGCTCACGTGTGCAGGGCGCTGCGGCAGCAAGCACGCACGAGGGGCTGGGCGCCGGGGCCGGCACGCTGGGGCTCCATCCTCCCGCCCCTGCCCCTTCCCCCAGGCAGTAAATCATCCCCGCTCCCCTCATGAAAGGCCCATGTATGCGCTGCCGGCGCAGGGAGCCTGCCTGGTGCCAACAATATTGCTCTTGGAAGGCAGCCGGGGCTGCGGGAACACAGCCGCCCCTTGTGCCTGGCCCCAGCGCTCACCGCTGCTCCCGCTGCGGTGGCACCTGCGGCCAGCGTGAGTGTGCGCGGCACGGTGGCTCCTGGGGGGGCCAGAGCCTGGGGGGCTTTTTCCTCCTGGAAGTTTCTCTTGGCCTCCCCTGAACGGCTGTTGTTTGGGGCGCAGGCTCCCCGGCTCCCTGTACCCTGTATGTGCACAGGGTCCGGGGCTGAGGCTGAGCAAGCTCATGCCACATAATGGGGCGATGTGAACCCCCCGGCACCGAGGGAGCGGGCCAGCCCCGGAGCACAGGGGTCCTGGGCTGCCCCAGTGCAAGGCCTTGCAGCTCTATCCAGCCCCACCAGCCTTGATACGTGGCGGCTTCCAGCCCCGGCCACAACGTGCTGCCCTCATACCAGCAGGGACCTGCCGAGGTGGGCAGGGGCTGAGCCGGAGGGGCAGGGGCCTAGCTGGAGGGGCAGGCAGCCCGCCCCAGGCCGAGCAGGACGCTCTGCAAGGGCCAGGTCCCGTGCTGGAGGCAAGCAGCCGGGCTCGGGTCAGTGCTCCCCACCAGGCCCCAGTCTCACCTGCCCATCCTTATCTCCGGCAGGGAGGGACCGATGGAGCAACCTGGCCCGGTTAAGGTTTAACCAGGCAGAACTTGGCAAACATGAACCTGCTGCTCCCTCTGGGGAGCCAAGAATGTGGGGCCCGGTGCAGGGGCTGCGGGACAGGGACACCGGGGCCCCGGGCTTTGGCCAAGCCCCCAGTGCGGCACAGGAGCACCCACAGATTTTCGCACTGAGGGCCAAGCTGGGAGCACGTGAGGCTGGGGCTGGCCTAGCAGCACAGAGCGGGCAGCGCCATGCCTCATCCCTGCTGCAGTCCTGCCACCCCTGCCCGTCCCGGCTGTGCCGGGTAGCACTGGGGCTGCAGCTGGCACAGGGAACAGTGCGCACAGGACCAGGACGGGCACCACTCCCCTTGGGGACATGGCACATGCCATGCGCTGGGCTGGGCAAGCAGGAGCTTTGCCCACCAGCCCTGCCCCCCGTGGGGCATCTGGGGCTCCTCCCGGGAGCGGTGCAGCCACAGCAGGGGGCTGCGAGGCAAGAACGGGGCCACCCCGATACTCCCAACCCCTAATCGCAAGCAGGCGCCCGGCCCTGCCTCCACATCTGCACCTGATTTACTTGCTGGAGCCAGCGGGGCCACGAGGGATGGCAGCGGTTGGGACTGTGGCCGGGGCTGCGCTCCCCCCGGCTGAGGGGGGGACCCGGGACCCAGCCCCACACGCTGCCGGAGGAGCAGCCGGCTCCTCAGACGGGCAGGCTCCACGGAGCTGGCTGCGGCACGGGCAAGGGATGGCAGTGCTTCCGTGGGGGACGTGGCTGGCGGGTGGCTCCATGCTCAGCGCTGTGCCTGCCAGCCCGGAAAGCGCTGGGGCTCGGCCCGATGCAGGCAGCCAGAGCCCCGGCCCAGCGAGGTGCTGCCCGCGGAGGCCCCAGCAGGGAGGAGCAGGACCGGGCAGCCCTGGCCGCAGCCGGGCAGGGACACTGGGCCCGCAGCATGCCGGCACCGGGGTGCAGCCTGGCGACAAGGGCCACGCTCTGTCCTCAGCCTCCCCTGGCACGTGGGTGGCTCTGGCCCCACAGCCAGGCTCCAGCTCCCCTCCTGTCATGCCTGGGGGTGCCCACGGGTGCTGGGGGTGCCCACGGGTGCTGGGGCCCCCCCCGAGAGCAGTCCAGCAGCAGGATGGGCAGCCAGCAGAGTGGGGACACCAGTGATTTTGGCACCCACCTGGTCTGTGCTTGGAGCACGGGGATGGGGCCGGTACGGACCAGCCATGGGCGCTGCAGCCCCCAGCGTGGCTGGCAGGGCCACCTGCTTGTGGCTACCCTGGCACGGCTGCTGCCAGCCGTCCTGCTGCTGGGGAAGGGGATGTGCCAGGGGTACAGGCAGCCCCGCGGCTGCCACCTCCTCCCCTGCACCTGCCCGGAGGAGCGCCTGCACCCACAAAAGGGCCAGGAGCTGCCAGACACGCCACAGCCCTGCCGCGAGGAGGAGAAGGGGTCAGGAGGGACAGGCTGGCAGCAGGAGGCACGCTGCCCTGGCGGAGTTGTGCACCACGGGAGGCGGATGCAGCCCATCCCTCCCAGCACTACCCGCATGGCCGATGGCAGTGCCGCCCTCAGTGCCCGCACAAGGCCCTGCACCGCTCCCGGGGACGCTGGTCCCCTGTGCTCCGCCGCAGCCCTGCCCGCAGAGGACCAGGACAGCCGGTCCTGGGCACCTGAGGCTGCCCCAGCGAGCGAGCTGCCCTCGAATGGACAGCAGCAGAGCATGCCTGCCGTGATGCCACTCCTGTGCTGCCACGGCAGTGCCAGGAAACAGCCCAGCGTCCTGCGGCAGTCACGGATGTTTTTGGCACAAGCTGTGCAACAGCTTGCAGAAGTGCCAGCAGTCTCCCAGCCCAGACTGTCCTGTCTTCCCCTTGGTGACTGCGGCGTGCCCAAGGCCACGCTGACTTGCCAGAGCAGCACAGAGGAAGGCACTTACCAGCTTCATCTGGACCTCAGGGTGCCGCAGGATGACAGCAGGGCCTCGAGGGCAGATGGGAACACAAGCCTCCTGCCCCTCCCACATATTTCAAAGGTGTCTGCATCCTGTTCTTTGCTTTGAAGCATGGCAAAATCCCAGGAAGGGCTCTAGCAGAGAGACAGCACCCAGAAGTAGTAATAAACACTCTATTTGGAGAGCTTCACCTTAGGGAAACAGCAGATACATAAACACTGTGTACAGGGGAAGGCAAAACTGTCAGTACACAGACAGGAGTGACACACCGGACTGGGCAGTGCTGGAAATGGATCCCTCTTGGTGTCGATGCGTAGCAAATCTAGTGGGCACCTGCCCTGGTACAGCGGGACGAGAGCTAAGCAGCAGAGATCAGAGTTGGAGGCCACCCAGGGCTACCAGGCGCACAATGCTTCCTTCAGTTCATTGCAATTTTCTGCTCATTGATCAGCTCGCAAGGTTTAAAAGGACTCCCTCAGTAGCAGGAGACTAAGGTCAGACCTCAGCAGTGGAGCAAGACTGGAAAACATTAGGAAGGCGAACCCAGACCAGCAGGAGCCCGTCCTAAGGGAAGATGGCAGATTCTGTGCAGGGTGAAGAAAAACAAAGCTCATGCACAGCCTGGAGTGGGGAAGGGAAGGCATTCACTCCAAGCACTGAGATTAGCAACCAGCTCTCTCTCTCCTTGCTTAACCCGACCAGCGCACACACCGGATTTTGAAAGTGCGTCTACAGCCCGGCTCTCAGCCCTGCGAAGGCGCCAGCTGCTCCCCTGGCACACAACGCTGGGAGTCAAGTGCCCCAGATCCCCCTCCAGCAGCTGCCGGGGCCACGCAACGTGAGGCAGCAGCTTGGCTCAGCCCACCCTGGCAGCGCGGTGTGCCCGCGGCCATCACCCATGCTCCTGCCAGCCCACGGAGCTCCACTGGCCAGGGAGGTCCTCAGAGGGGTCACATCCACGTCCTTCTGCTCCGTGGAAGAAAAACAGCAGGACATTTGCCACAGACTAGCAAAGTCTCAGCTCCACGGAGGCACTGATGCTGGGATAAAGTCGCGGGGTGCCTGACTCGGAGCACTGGCACTGAACATGAGGCCAGCCCAATGCACATGGCTCCTGCGGTGGGCTAGCAGAGAAGAGGCAATGCCTTAGCTTAAGGCAAAACATCTGAAGAACTTGTCCAAAATGCACAGCAGTCTCAGACGCCTGCCCTTCCTTCCGGGGCCTTTTCTAACAGATCTAGTACATTAGCACCATGAAGAGACCATCAGTCTTAATTTCTGGGTTTGAAATATAGAACATCCCTTTTCCAGGATGATAAAAGTGTAAGAACTTTGAAGAGAGGGGTTGGGCAAGTAGTGTCTAATGAAGGACTAACAAAGGCAGGTTTCCAAAGGATTTGTAGCTTTTTAGTCAGCTAACGATTTGACCAAGTTAACACTACAGTTTTCTGCTGCATCTAGATTTATTCCGTCTCTTTTCCCTTAAAACCCTCCTTCCAGAGTCTTTTGGTGGCAGTAGGGAAAATGCTGCACTTCCATGCAGACCATGACAGAATTAGAGATGAACTCACCCTGCTCTACCTTCCTCTGCTGATTGCATTCAGATCTTGGAGATCTCCACCGCTGCCAAGTTTGGCTGAGATAGGTTTAAGTCACACTGGGTAAAGACACACACGGTGAATGATCACATACACCTGTTTCCATAGGAAACCAGGCTGAACAGTTACTTCCTTCCACGTGGAAATCCTCAGAGGGCTGAGGAGAGCCAGGAGCTCTAACCCCTCTCGCAGCCCTCCATTCCCACCAGCAGCAGTTTGCACACCAGAAGTTGTAACTACTTGTTAGACAGACCAAACAACCCAGCTCCAGAACCAACGGCTGCGGTACTGCGAAAGGCTCTGATGGCAATCAGTGGCTCATGAAATTCTGCACACAAACCTGACCGGAGGAGACATGGAAAGAGATGCCACGCTGGTTGTTTCCTATTTTAGGCCTGTGCAAAGCCAGGCAACCTGCATCGTGTCCCATCCACGCTGCATAAGCACTGCTTGCTACAGTCTAGGAGCTCTCCTCCAGCAAAAGCCACCTCTGAGCATGGGATGCTGGCCCTCCAGGTGCAGGAATCCGTTATTTGCTCTGGTGAGGGAGGAGGTGGCCACTACCAGCCTGTTGCCAAACCCTCCTTATACCAGATACACATTTCCTCTCACACCGCACCCACCTTCACAGGAAGCAATTACACAATGAAAACTACTCTAAGGGAGTGAAGTATTTGCTGTCTAGCAAGTCTCTTCCAGCTGGATCCTTTTTCTGACAGATTCAGTCCCCGTTCTGCTCAACGGGTGCATACAGGAGGGTAGGGCTTTGCTTATCCAGAGGGATAATGAAACCATTGTGGGCTGGCAAAGGATGTGCGTTCTTGGGCCATCAACAACTCCAAGAACAGTGCTGCAACTTGCTCTAGAAGTCTTGGCTGAAATAACTGTAGCCTCCTGGGGCAGTTGACTCCTCCCGGACATACTGCTGTGGCGGGAACGGTCCGACAACTGGCACTGCTCCTGGCATCCTGGACATCGAAGGGAGCAAGAGGAAGAGAAGGGAAAAAAGGAGACAATGTCAGAAGTGCTCCGAAATCTGCCAGCTGCAATCACTGCTCAGCAGGCATGGCTGTCAGTGGAGCAACAGCCTACTGTAGCCAAGTCAACAACTTGCCAGAAACGCTTCCAAGCGCATCCTTGCCCTCCATGCCTGTGTGTAAACAGACACCTTCAGCATGGCAGAATTAGCTATTGCACAGCTCAAGGGCTGTTAAAGAGCTTCCATTACAAAGCAAGTATCCCGCCTCTCTTCAGACTGCAGAAGCTGGCCTGGAACAGGACTGAACAGCTGAATCCAGAAGCAGCTTTCTGAAAGGGAGTTGTGTGGCTGCAAAAACTCGGACAACATCCATGTCCTTAAAGGGAACGTTTATGCCTGTGTGTTGGGAACATCCTCGATATTATCTATCTAGAACGGGATACTTGCTATTCACTGATCCAGTTGTGCCGTTCAAGAGCCGAAACTTTCCTGGGATGATGGATGGAGCATGTGCCTTCCAATCAAGTACTCCAGAGAGCCAAGGGACCATGGGGCTGTTATTCCACAGATAGGCAACAAGAGATCCCAGTTTTCCTCCTGTCCTCTCTGGGAAATTTGGCTAGGAGTCTGTCCTCACTTCAGGTAGGGTTTCCTAATACCTCTTTCTTCTAAGAAGCTTTCTAACCAATGCAGGCTCATTATTGAGCCTCTTTTAGCAAAGGCTTTGAAATTAGGGATCTGAACTTTGACAGTGTCCAGAACAAGTATTTTTGGTATTAATCATCTGGCAGCCTAATTTTTTCAGATTAATAATATATGCAGGGGTTGCCA
This sequence comes from Gymnogyps californianus, assembly GCF_018139145.2. NCBI lineage: Eukaryota > Metazoa > Chordata > Aves > Accipitriformes > Cathartidae > Gymnogyps > Gymnogyps californianus. The sequence continues at coordinate 11,733,050 of NC_059484.1, forward strand.
TTATTTAACTCACCAGCTGTGAGAGCGATTTCAGGAATATAGTCTGGGTTTCTGGAGCATGCTGACTACATGCCAAATTTTAAGACAAGTGACCCCAAGAGAGATTAGAATGGCAAGCAGATCTCCACTGAGCCAGTCTTTAATTAAATTAAAATCTCAGTTGTTAGAGGAACTGTGTTTAATGGGTGTCAGGCTGGACACGCTCACTGCAAAGGTCCACACTGAGCTAAACTATCAAGAACCAAAAGCAACTGCAGGCCACTTCTACTTCAGCTGCACCCCAGAGCTGTCTGCAGAGGGAGCTGCCCAAGTGAAGCGGTTTCAGGACAGAGCAAGCTTGCACAAACCCTGTTGTTCTGCTTGCAAGTCAGCTGAAAATACGCATTCAAAACTGCATTTTAAGTTATATTTAAGCCATCGATTTGAACAGCGAGGCTGGAAACACACTTAGACAAGAATGTTACTTACTGATTCTTGTGTTTGAAGCCACTGATGTGAGCTTGGTACTGCTCTATGGAGTTCAGTACTATGTTACATGTGCTGCAGGGGTACCCCTTCCCAGCTGAAACAGACATCAATGTTAGCACACACAGCTAGCCAACAACTTGGTGCCTGAGATAGAAACAAGTGAGATAATCAATCACTTGATGTGTTAAACAACTGCTAAACAAAGACAAATAGCAAGTCAATAGCCTGACCAGGCAGGGAGGTTGCAGAATCCCACTACCCCACCACGTATCAGCCAGTCACTGCGAGGGAATCACTAAGCCAGAAAAGCTTTCCTGGTCAGAACATGGGTTTGTTTATCTATAAAACAAAGACACATTTCCTATAAACAGTTCACAGTATCAGACATAGTAAAAGTCTCAGCATTAGGACACCAAACCTGATGCTATACTGCCTTTGCAACTCCATTTCTCTCCCAAATTCCCACTTCTCCTGATCTGTACATCTCATAACAGAAAATGAGGGAGATACTTAATTTGTAAGCTTGTAGTGTTTCAGTAAAAAAAGCAGCCAGAGGAGATTACACACAACGTCCAGTTCCACAATGCAGCATTCTGCTACGCCTTGCTGAGGTGCCAACTGAGAATATTAAGCTCTATCCTGAAGCAGTTTGGTTACAGTCAGCCTATCAGTTAACTGCCAAAAAAAAAAGGTTCCAACACGAGTTGTACTAGACAGATCAATGGTTTTGTGTAACATGACAACTCCAGCTGGAATGAAAGTTCGGGAGGTCGCAGATACCAAACAGGCAAGCATGGCAGCACAGCTCAGCACAGGAGTCTGTTAACAGGGGAAAATCCTGGCAGTTGGCCTCAAGACATTAAGCGCTCCTGAATTTCGGCTCGCTGGGGAAGGGCTCTGCCTGGCTGTCTCACAGAGAAAACATTTCCTTAAGGTGAAAGAGGAGACTCACCCCAGGGGTGCAGAGTAGCATAATCACTGAGTGAGAAGCACAACACATGATGTAGCAGACATTTCCCCACCTGGCTGCTGCACCTCAGAGAGATTTCAGACTCTAGTGGAACATTCAATTCTCAAAACAGAGCTGGACCTGGGTGGAAAAGGCCAGAGGAGCCGTTACAGCCCTCACGTCTGCCGCCCTGCCCGATCGAGGTCAGGATCTCTCTGTTGCAAATCCAGCAAACAGGTGTGTGCACAAGGTTGTCTAAACTCCACTCCTGCACCCCAAACCGGTGGTTCCTAGAGGAACTTTAAGCAGACAAACACCTCAGCGTTGCACTGCGAAGAACACATCTTTACCTGCTGCCAGCCAGATTGCAGCAGTGAGAAGTTTAGGGATAGGCATGGCTGTTAGCACACAGAGATGGGCAAAGAGAGCAGGAGAAAACAACTCTGGCTGCAGCCATCACATCCGAGCAGCCCCCGATTACAGCCCAGGCTCCGAAACCTCGCCTGAACAGCTTAAGTGCCATGGAGATGTGCCCACAGGTACTCTGGTTCTGCCGGCACTTCATGGGAGACATCACTCACACAGGCACTGCCCACCTACCCAGCCTGCCTGGGCTGGGGCTCCTGCCATTGTCAGTGCCTGAGTCACACTAAAGTGGAACCATTCATCAGGCCCCACTAATTAGGTAAAGAGCAGATGGGTAACGCTAGATACCAAGCACCTTTTCCATCTCCCACACGACTACGCAATATGGGAGAGAATATTACTTGGATAATTGAGCCTCATTTCTCATAAGTGCTACCGGTATCTAAAGGTGGCCTGCAAAGAATTAGAATAATTAATCTTCTGCCTGTGTGGGTTTTTACGACAGAGAAAGAAGCCCTTGAAAAAGATTTTAAGATGATTTGTCTGCTTATTATTTACCTCAAGCATCCAGCAGGTACTAGACTTCCTGGTCCAACAGAAGGCTGCTAGGAGGAACAAGGGAGTTTACCGTGAGCTCCTAATGCTTTCACTGGACTCCAAGGGCTTTCATCACAAAGAAGGGCTCATAAGCAGCAGATCATAAACCAAATGAGTTTTAACTATCTGCCTAAAGTTCCTCCTTTATAGCTCTTTTTTTTTTTTCCCCCCACATTCCTGCTTTCTCCAGAGAGAGTTGCATTAGTTCATCAGATGGAAGTGCCCACACAGAGGCAGAAAGGCATTCAGGGAGAGATCTCTCTGGCTTTCATGTGCTTTGAAGCAGCAGGTGCAGTTAAACCTATTTCTTCCATCTTTGGCTAGTCCCCTTCGAAGACTTTTTTTAAGCATCAAATGCCACTTTTATCTTTCCATTTTGGATGCAATCACCTAGCTAGAAACAGTACTGGCCCAAATCCCTGGATTATCTGCACAGAGAATAAAAAGGACACGTCCCAATTAGACAACATTGCAAAACACAACCCAAAGCTTGTCACGAGTAGCTACAGTCTAAAACTTCTCTTGCTGGCAGGGGGTTACAACATGAACCAAATCAATCTTACAGTGTACAATCAAGACCCTCATCATGAGCAATTCTGCCCTGCTCCCTCCGCATGGGCTCTCTCGTCCGAAGACCTGTCAGACACATACTGTCGCTCTCCCACCCTGCTCTTCCGCTGTTTGTTAGCCTGCCTGCTGAGAACTCACCCATGAAGGACGATGCCGGTGCATCAGGGGTTCGGCCATAGTGTGCCATCAGCTTGTGTTTGGTCTCTTGCTTTCTGTGCTTCTTGCCTACATAATGCTGTTTTGCCATAAGGGGGTTGTTGAAAGTGGCGTGGCAGAGGCTACAGAACTTGTCTGGGTCAGTAATGTCCTTGTTCTCTTCATTAGAAGACACGGTAGAGGTGGGGAGGGTAGCAGGATGTTTCTGTGGGGGCACCGCTTCTGTAGGGTGAATCCAAACTCTCGGTCAGTCACAGAACTCAGAGGTAAAAAACAGTCACTTTATTTCCCCAAAACCTGCACTAAAAAAAATAACCTACTACACCTAAACCCCAAATGTAGACAGAGAATGTACGACATCTAGATAATTTCACGTTGCTCCCACCTTTTCCCTTAACACTGCAGAATCGAAAGGTGTGTGGTAAGACAAGTCAGAGTACGCCAGAAAAACTTTCAGGGTTAAAAAAAACCCAACAGATTTGCATATTTCTCCTTAACATAAGCATGGCTGTATTCAAGAAACACTGGACATGAACGAGCTTCCACCTACTATTATCATCACCCAGCTAGAACACGGGTACAAGCCCCTGTGCAGCAAAGGCAAGTGGGTTTCTGGAAACACCGTGCAGCTGCAGGACTTGATCCTGAACCGAAGTCATGAGGAGTCTTGCCTGAGAAATAGCATGAACGGGACTAGGTCTGATGCAGTGAATCCACACAGAGAAGCAGCTCTCCCGTCTGATGGGGAAACTTGCACCCTCTCATTACAGGGTACCAAAGACCAGAGCAAGGAACCTTCTAAGGACCAGAGAGCTCCTCTCACACCGGAAAGTATGCACCAGATCGCTCATGCGTACGTCCACCCCTTCCTGAACGCTCCTCTCATACCCAAAAGCAAGGGCTTCAAAGAACAAAAACATCCTATGGGCCACCCTGACCCCGGAGGCGGCTTCGCTGTGCGCACACAACCTAGCAAAGCCATGAAGACACCCCGGGACGGACAGTTTCTGCCTGGAAGACCCCAGCTCAGAGCTAGCACAAGCTGCCATCCTCAGGTACACTCAAAGGCTGCATTTTCCCTCTGTCCTGACCGGCTACAGCACCCCAGGCTCTCGGCTGCCCCTACCCGCCCTGGACAGAGGGTCTCCCTCCCCACCCACTGGGCCTTTCTGTCTGCTAGCAAAGGGATGGGACACACAGGCAGCTGCACCGGGTCAGACCCGAGGTCTGCCTGGACTGCGTCCCATCATGAGAGCAGTCCACGGCAGGTGCCATGGGAAAAGCACAAGGTCAGGACAAGCACATACTGATGCTTCCCAGCTGTACTCTCCCAGTCCCCAGCTATCTGCAGCTCACAAGTCCCTGAACCTCAGAGGCTACATCTTCGTAGCTGAGCAGCCCTGACGAATTCGCTGTATCAGAGTTTCACTAGTCACTTCAATCCCGGTAAGGTTTTAGCAAGCATCGTATCCTGTGACAGGCGTTTCTACAGCTTAACATCACGCTCCCTGAAGAGCCGTTCTCTCCTGGTCCCCGCACACAGGGACGGGTACGACACTGCTGCAAGCTGCGTTTCTCCCGAACAAAGCAAAACAAAAAACCACGCAACTTTTTGCCAACGCCAGCCCACCAAGCAGGCTGCTGGGAGAGGCCATGTCTCTGGAGGTGCACTGCTGGCTTACTCTGTTTCACAGTAAAGAGTAGTACGCACATCCTCACAAGAGCTTACGCTTGGGGTCCAATGAACCTCTCAACTTTTTTATTGCTTGAACAGCCCCTCGGTACAACATTAAGGTGCTGCAGACAGTCATACCTTCCACTTTGGGGGACTGCTGCTTCATGTTCTTGGCATGAGTCTTGCCCAAGTAGTGAGATGTTGCCACGGCCGGAGAGGAAAAGGTCATGTTGCAGATGGGACAACACTTGTTCCTGTCTTCCCCATTGCTGCCTTCCTGCTTGCTGTCCTGTGCGCACAGAATCGCAGAGCAGCTGAGGTTGGGAGGGACCTCTGCGGGTCACCTCGTCCAACCTTCTTGTTATGAGAAGAAACACTAAGGTTTGGGGGTCTAAGAAAAGAAGGTAATCAGAAACATTCGGGTGTTAAGTTGAAGAAGTGTGACTGAGGATTTCCATGACGCAGCATCATCCTCTCCCTCACTGGAGAGTGTTCTTGCACCAGATTACTTTTTTTAACCCATTAGTGAACCACTCCAGGCAGAGGGGCAGCCCTGGCCTGTATGGGTTAAGGACAAGGTTAAGTGTGTGGCTGCCAGAATTGGAAGAGGCAGCCTTTTACTCTGCAAGGTGTGAACTGAGCAACACAAACATCGCTATCAGCTGGGTCATCTGCAACATGATGCCAGCGGAGCAGGCAGCAGCAGTCATTTCTAAGCCTAACACTATGTGCGAAGGCATCTGCCTTTATCGCCCACCCCCCCGCCACAAATGTTGGAGAGTTAGGGATTAAAGCTGAAGCAATCATAAAAGTAAAATCTGTTTCCCAAATGAGTCACGGGGCAGACAGATGGCCGAGTGGAACGTGGTGCCTTTACTGACCAACAGGCTCCAGCTACTGGCCGAGGAAATCTAAATAAGTAAAAAAAGGATTGCTCTGGAAAGAGAATCCCAGTAGACGATCAACCCAACGTGCTCTCCGTGATGCTAAAGGTTACGCAATGATACTGCTGACAAGTTGTCGCTCCTATTCACTTTTCCCTGTCCTTTCAAGCAAGACTATCAATAAAAGGCAATGTGCATTTGTTGAAATGGGGAAGACATACTCACAGAGACTGTTTAGATGGGAAGGGCAGCAGGAATTGTGCTCGCTGAGACAAGGCCTGGCAACACACCTGCCATCGAGCTCTTCAGTTCTCACAACGCCCTTCCCGAGAGCGTTTTCTTCATTTACTCATAAAGGCGCCCAGGCCAGGCAACAGCCTTTAGCCCAGCAGGTCCCGCTCGGCGGTATTTAGGCCTGAAGGACTCTACGCTCTCCTCTCACCTGCTTCGCATCCAGCCTCATCTTCTTCCCGTGGGCGAGCTCCTCTCCGCCGTGGATGGACAGGTACCGCCTCACCTTGTTGGCGTGCTTCTTGCTCTGGAGAAAGCAGAGAGAAACCCGCCCGCCCCGCTGCTCAGCACCCCGCGGTGCCCGGCGGCGGGCGGCAGCGGCGGCTCCCCGCTCCCTACCTGGTAGTGGGCCAGCCTCTGGGACTCGGAGATGAGCAGGGCGCTGCACACCTTGCACTGGGCCTCGGTGAAGATGTGCCCGTTCTCCCGGATCAGGCGGTCCACTGCGGGGGGTGGGGTGGGGGGCACAACCGGGGCGTCAGCGGCCCGACCAGGCCGCACTACACCTCACGGGGCCTGGCCGCCCCCCCTCCCTTGCCCCCCGGCTCCTCACCTGCCTCCTTGCCCACCGGCAGCCCCGCGGCGTCCCCGTTGCTACCCGCCCCGTCCGCCATCGCCGCCGCCGCCAGCCCCGCCCCCCTCCACCTCCCGCCGCTCTCGCGAGAGCCGCCCGCGCGCCCCCCCTGCGCCTAGCAACGGCGGGGCGGCCTCCCGCGAGAGCCCCGCGCGTCCTCACGTGCCCGCGGAGGGAGGCGGTGGCGGCGGCGGCCATGTCGGTTGTGGGCAGGGCGGCGGAGGCCGGCGGCTCGCCGTGCATCGCCGCCCGGCCCCACGGGGCCTTGTCTCGGTGGGTGTTTAAAGGACACAGCGGTTGCTGCGGTGACAGTGTTAAGCGTAGAGGTAGCCTTTGAGGCACCCAGGCTTCGCAGGGAGGGGCTTGAAGGCGCCCCCCCACCGCGCTCGCCTCCTCCCGGGGAATCTGCGCCCGCTGGCCTGCCTGCAGCGCCCCGGTACTGGGCTGAGAAAATGGCGACAGCGCCGGCACGTCCCGCCGCGCCTCAGGACGAGCCGTCGGGGCCCACAGGCCCCTCAGCGCGGGGCCCGCCCGCGACATGGCGCCGCCCGCTTCACAGCCCCGACGGCCACGTGACGCGCCTTGACGCCTCCGCCGCCATCTTGGGTGAGGGCAATGAGGCCTCCGCCGCCAACTTGAGTGCGGGTGAGAGACCCGCCGACCGGGGCCGGCGCGGCGGGGCGGCCCGGCGGGGAGGGAGCGGCGCCGCCGCCTGTGGCCGCGCAACGGGGCGGCCCGGTGGGGCGGGGTGCCGGCCCGCGGGAGGCCCGGGCCCGGTGAGTACCTGTGCCCCGCGGGGCCTGCCGCACCGCTCCGCGCCGGGCCCGCTGCCCCGGGGCTCGCCCGGGGCCCATCCGCCGCGGGGCTCCTGGGGCCGGGCGCCGACTTCACCCCGCCCGGCGCCGTCTCTTCCCCCGGGGGATCCCGGGACTGACCCCCGGGGCCGTTCCCCGGCCCCTTCCCCCGGGGCAGCTCCAGGGCTGACCCCCCCCCCCCCCCAGGGATGCCCACGGGCCCCCGCCCCGGGTGATCCCGCGGACCGGCCACCCAGCGCCAGCCGTGTCCCCCGGGGGCGAGGGGACACCGCAGTATCACTCCCCTCAAGGGCTGTACCCCAGCCCCTTGCCCTGGAGGGGACCCTGGTACTGTGCCCCTTCTCCTGGGGCCACCCTGGTGCTCCTCTCCTGGGGTTCTCCCCTGAGGAGGGCACCCCAAAACCCCCAGCTCTGTCCTGGCCCCATCCCCAGAGGCATCCCCCCAGGCTAGGCCCTGGGGCCAGCTCCTGCCCCTCCTGTTTCCCCCTGCCAGGGCTGGCTCCCTCCCCTTCTCCCGGGGCAGCCCCAGCATGTTCCCCTCCCTTTGGTTTACCCCACCTATAGTTGATCCCCTTCCTCCGAGCTCACCCCCCCATCCCACCCGGGACCCCCCATGCTTCCTCCCCAGCGTGACGCTTGTTGAGTAGCCCTGACGCCGTCCTTGTCGTCTCCCTGCAGAGCCCTCCATGCCTGAAGGCAGCGGGTTGGGAAGGGGACGGGAGGACCTCGGGTGGGTGCTGGGGAGAGGCCTGCTCTCCCCCCACGCAGGGCCTGTGCTTGGAGCAGGGAGAGGTGCTGCGTGCGGGACTTGCTTGGGCTGGGCTAGAGGGCAGCTGAGCAGTTAGCATCTCCCGCAGAGCTCAGTGGCATTTGCAGATGCACAGTGCTTGGGCGTGCGTGGCCTCTGCGGTCCCTGTGTCCCTTCTGTGAAGAGCCAGCTCTACCAGCGGATAAATCCTGTAAACAATTCCTCTCCCCCCAGGGCGCTGTGAGCCCTCCTGTCCTGCTGGTTGCAGAGCATCAGCTGGGCCCTGCGTGCCGGGTCAAGCCGAGGGTCCGGGGACGATATTTCCAGGGAGGCGTGCGGTGCTGACCTGCCTGAACGCGGAGCCGCTTCGCGGTGCTGCCGGGGAGCGTCGTGCCTCTTCTTCCTGAGGTGGGGGGAGTTGTTTACAAAGCGACAGCCTGTGTCTCAAATGGCTCAGAAACTCATCCGGGGATGAGAGTCATTCATTTTTGGCTTCATTTTCAAGCATTTTTCAAGCTGTCACAGCTTGGCAGGTCTGTAGCTGCAGTGTCAAGATTTAGAATTATTCTGTCGGTAATTGCTTTCTGATTCATCAAAATGATAGATGAGAGGGAAAATGACAAATAATCACAAGTTGGGGATCTTCAAGGATATCCCTAAAAATGTGACCGGAGAAGCGTGGCATGTGCGAGTCCCTTGTCAGGAGGTCACCTTTGCTGTCAGAGCATTTACAAAGAAATTCTCTTAAATTCAGTTGGAACAAAACCTGGATAACTGGAAAACGAGTCCATGAGCCAAGCTGCAAAGGTAGTTTTAGATAATTCGGTCTTTGGCCTTTTTTGCTGAGCCTGAAAGCAGGTATCATCACCTCAGGTACTAGCAACTGTCCTTTCCAAGAGTGCTAAAAGCAAAATACAGCTTCTGTGCTTAACTTCCTTATCTGAAGGGGGGGTGTGTGTGCTCTGATGCGTGTTTTCTTCCCTCAGCTATACCCGCTTGTCTAATAAAAGCTATTAGCGCTCTCCTACTCATAGCCTCAGACTAGCACAGCTACGAGTGATCTCTTACTTGTCTTGTTCCCTTAGTTACATTTACAGAGACTCTCTTTGCCACAAATCCCTTCATTTTCAGAAGCATTGTGGGAGTTGTGTGGTTACATCTCTTACATCTTTTTTTTTTTTCTTTCCTTTAAATGTTGAAGGTAGGTGACTCATCATAACTCCAGCTGATATTTCTCAGTGATCTCTTATTTAGCACAGTGCATCAAGCAGAAGATGTATCGCAGAGTCAGAGGAGAGCTGGTGATACCAGCGTGGATTAAAAAAAACCAAAACAAACCTGTGGCAGTTGCTTGTTGCTGTTTGCTTTTGTTTTGGTGGTAAAAAGGTTTACAGGCTGTCTCTCCAAAACCAGAGTGACCCTGCGTAGGCTCAGGTACTGGAGGCGCAGGCCTCTCCAATGCTCCTCCCCATCATCGTGCCAAAACGCCTGTCTGTGTAAGTGTTTTTCTTCTGATAAGGGAGTGTTCCCCACTGTGATGGACGCCCTTTGTTGGGGCAGTTCTCAGCAGCTGGGTGTGAGGCTTTGCTCATCTCTCTGGGCAGAGGGCAAAGGGACCGTTTGGAGCAAAAGATAAAAAAATGGAGAAAGTATAATGAGGATATTCCGACAAGACCTGAGTTCAGCTCAGTTGGAGCAGAACAGCTTTGTTTTGCAAGAGCCAGTGCTTTTCCAAAAGCAGTGCTTGTTTTTATTTCCCCTTCCTAAACACACAAACATTTGTGGACTGCAGTGGTCATTGCAGTCGCTTCTGGAGCTGTGCATGCCATTTGTACAATATTCTGTCTTCAGAGGGCTCAGCAAGCCTTCAGTGCAAATCATGACTCACCAGGATAATCATCTTTTGTCTCTAGACATGTGTGTGCATGTATTTGCAGAGGAAGGGAGGCAGAGAGGCTAAGGGAGCTTTTGACGGCTGCAGATAGTAGGGAGGGAATGCATGCATTCCTCTCGGCCTCACCTTGCTGCCTCGGACTGTAGATGGAGCAGTGCACTGCTGTTCTTAGCGCTGATGGGGATTTTGAACTTCTTGCTCATTAGTATTTCTACACACAGTGGCTGTTTGCAATTTTGTGGTGTTACAGAGAAGGGTTTGGCTCTATATTGGGTAATGTAGGGTCTTCGTTGCATCTTCTCTTACTCTTATTTTAGATCTAAACAGCACATTTGAGCTATTTCAGTGGTCTTGAAGGAAGGCAGAATGATCCTGTGGAAGGACACTGGTCTGGGAACCGGCCAACTTGACTTGCATTTCCAGCTCTGCCGTTCTCTGGTGTGTAACGAGGGGCTTGTTGCTTAACCGCTCTGCACATGTTTAATTCTAACTTAAACAGAGCTGATCGTGCTCAGCCTGCTTTGTAATGCTCTTCTAGATCACAGTTCAGGAAGCACCGAATGTTGTTGTCGAGTTATTTGCCGAACGGCAAATGTAGACAGGAAAGCGTGGTTTAACTCCGTGTGCCGTCCTGCTGCTCTTGTTCACCATTCCTGATCCTCTCGTCTGAGTCCTTTTTGATCAAAGCAGCTAACGCTTGCTGTGCATCTCTCTCCAACAGTCTATGGGCTGGCAAGGAAAGGAGATGCTGAAGTACTGGCTTGCATTGTGTGGGCACCTGCCTTCAATTGTGCTGTTCGTAGAGCACTCAGGTTTGCACTAATAACGCTCAGCAGGTTCCTCCCTGCTTGTCAAGTGCCTTCTTTAATACGAATGGTTCAGGCATGTCTGTGCAGAGGACTTCCGGAGGCTGATGCTCATTGAGAAATCCAGGCTGCGAGATAAACCTGTTGTCTTGTTTCCAACCTGCCTACTGCCATTGCCTGCGTTTTCCCTTTTTGTAGTGCTGGTGCAGCCTTCCACTGAGCTGCTGTGCTGAGAGCAAAACAGCGTCCTTTGAGGAACATGCCTTTCCCCCTTGTTTTGTTGAATATAAAGCTGACAAATGGCTGTGCTGTGGTGGCTTCTTGTTCTGGCATGCAAGTTTCAGCTTGATCCGCTGCCACAGCCTGGTTTGTTCTGCTCCAGGATGGTGAAGGTGTGGGGCTGAGGAGAGGAAGTTTGGGGAGGGCAGGAGGGTTGGGCCTGCTGTGAAGTGATGCTTTGGAGGAGTTTGCTGATGAGCTTTAAGAGGAAAGCCTCATTGCTTTGGAGCAAGGGCATTCAGAGTGGCTTTGGTCTGTGTTGCTGTTCCCCTGAAACCCCTCTTTAGCAATCAGCTATAATAAAATATTCTTAACTAGATGAGTGGTGACTAGTACATGTGGCTCCCAGTAACGCTAAATCCACCACGCTTTGTAATAATGTTCTAATGCCTGGGGTATTTTGCCTAAAAATAGCGAAAAAAGGATGGCTGTTAAGGGAAATCTAAATCAGAAGGAAACAAATGGCTTTTAATCTTTCCCTCTGTTTCAGAGTGAAGGATGCCGAGGAAGAAGAAGCCCACAGAGGGCCTGGACTCTCGAGGTCAGGATGGGGAGGAAGAGGAGGAAGAGAAGAGGAGCCCAGCCAATGCTAAGAAGAAGCGCAGTTTTGTGGATGCATTTATTATTATATCTGACAGCGATGGAGAGGTCAGTGATCAGCTTGTGGTGTCCAGAGTCTGTGCTGGGCCCCGCTGTTGCAGGAGAGTGCCCGAGCATCCCGTGCTGTATGTGCCGGGGTCAGGCTTTGTGCAGAGGGTATTGTGCCGTTCCTTTTCTTACATATGAGATGAATCAAATCCTATTTGACTAGGAAATGAATGGTGTGCTTCGTGAGGGTGAGTTATGAGTCTGGGATTTGATAACCAAATCCTCTCAGAACTGAATTTGAAACGTAATTTAAAAGTAACCTTTTCTCAATCCCTTTACAAATCTTTTTTTCATAATTTTTATTTGATTGATTTCCAGCTAAACCATAGAAACATGATTCTGTATTATGTGCAAATAGATAAGAAAATGATTCAGAACACAGGCTTGCGAGTAGCTCAGACACAGCTGGTGTCTGATAAACTGATCCTGAATTACAGAAGCCTGAGTTTTTAACCCACTTCCATAGGGTGTAAAGGTGAACTGCGGTGTGGGTGTGCCTGGCTAAGACATAAAGGCTCAGATCCCTGATCCCTAGCATCGTCTTCCAAACATCAGCCTTACCCTAAAAGATTGAAATGTCTGCCTCTGTTACACTGGTGTTGGGATGAGTGCAGTCCCCCCGCCTGGGGGAAACCCAGAGCCCTGAGAATCTGTCCTCAACTGAGTGAGGTACGCGAGAGGAAATTATTAGAATTAATTTTTTATGTATGACTGTTAAGGCTTTGCTCTGTCTTGCTGGTGATTTGGGATCCTAAGCTGCTTTTTGTAATTCCACCATTTTCAAAAGCATTTCAGTTCACTCTCAAGCTGTAGATCTTAAATCAAGTCCCTTTCGCTCCCACATCTGCAGCGTGCTTCTCTACAATAAGGCGATTATCATGTGAGGAGGGGAAAAGCACTAGAAATAAACAGTAAAAAGCTGTAGGGCAAATGATATTGGATGTTTTTTCTTCACATTGTCTGAGTTCTTTCCCATTGGGAAATTCCCTGAAAGAAATGGAACATATGGCAGTAATAGTTCAGTGGGGTTAAACCCTTAGCTCTGCAATATGCTAAGTTAACTTCAGATGTCTGCTGCATCACTGGCCTTTATTGTGAAACCTATAAGGAAAAAAGAAGTCAGCAGCTATAAGAGCTGCTGCAGTACATAAAAGATCAGGACCTGTTATTGTCTGCAATTATTCATCTCAATGTGCACGTATCTGAAAAAGAGGAAACAAACGTCTCTTAAAACACATCTATAAAAAGGTTAGGCTCCCTGACTGTTCTGTAAGTTTGTCTATAAACAATAAATTCTGATGGCATAATCGGTCATATTACAGAAAAGGATATGCTCAGAGAGGCTGTTAAAGAGCCAATTAGGTTCTGTTTAAGTGACAACAGTTCAGTCAGTTGAATGAGTGGATTTATTCAGTTCAGTCTCTTTCTTTCTGTGAGTCATCAGCTTCCAGATCCAGTGCCACAGTCTCTTGTCGTGTTGTTTTCTGCAAAATCAAACCCAAAAATGTGATTTACTTGGGATCTCAAAAAAATAACTGTCTGGCTTCTGTAACTGTCTCAGCTCTTCAGTGTACATCAAGTTGAATTTCAATTTCGAACCTTGTAACTGTTGTTCTTGCTCTAGTAAGACCTTGTTATGTGTTCAAGAAGAGGTGTGGGAAGCTCAGATCAATAGCAATTTTAGAGAACAATACATTCTCAATTAATCTTGCATCTGTTAGGACATGGTTCCTTATGAATCAAAAGCTACAAGGACAATTTGGGCATCATTGATTCGATGGCTTTCTTCCTTGGCAGTCTCTTGGCAGGTATCTATAGAACAAGTCCCTAGTTCTGCTTCCAGACCAGCAGATCTTGTAGCAGCTGCACCTGGAAAGCCTCCAGCTTCTCACTTTTGATGATCTTTGGCAGACTGCCTCTCCCAGGAATTTTTCAGTCATGCTGGATTATCAAGCTCATCCATGTTATTTTGCCAAGTTTTCTTTCTTTGCTCATGTCTATGCTGTGGCATCTGCAGAGCTGCATCAGAAGGAAGTTTTCTGGACATGGGGCTTTCTGATCTCTGCTATATATAATCCTGGATTTGGGGAACGCTTCTCTTTTTTTTTGGGAAGGGTCAGACAAAATAAGAACAGTCTCTCTGGCTTTGTGGAAACAAGAGATGACCTTCTTTGTGCAGACTGTGTCTCTGAAAATGCAGACATGACGAATAAGCAAAGTGGTTACTGTCTCCCCTGACTGTTTAAATCCTGCACGGAATTGGTTGCCCATGCCAGAAGATGGGTGGCCGTTCACAAATACACAATATTTCAAATAGTGCCCAACAGTGCTCTCTCCAAGCATAGCAATTCCTGGTCTGTCTCGTGAGCCTCCTGCTTGAATTGGGCTGTTGATAAAGACTCTTTGACCCCCTAGATTTTCTGAAGCCACGTCTGAAAGATGATTGCCACCCAGCTGGAGGCCTGGCCAAGCGTGAGCATTGAGCACAGCCAGAGGCCCAGTGGTTGTGCTAACCTGTTTGACTGATCTGCAGCCTTCAGTGCAGTTGATCCCAAAATGCGCTGATCTACTGTGGGGCCTTTCAGAAGGGTCTGTTTTTCCTGGGTAGATCCTTTGGGAGCTTTGAGAATACCTGCCTCCACTCATAGAGTTTGCATGAAGTCTCACAGGCTCTTTCTGCCAGATTCATCAGCTCTGCCAGCCCTTGGGGAACATATGACAAGACTCCAGGGTGATGGTGCCATCTGTTTCTGCGTGGCATCCATGGCCTGTCTTCTCTTTGGTCTGGGACATCCCTTTGCCTGAGTATTCCTGTGTTTGGAGAGACTCGTAGTCTGGGTAAATAGCAGCGTGTGTTGATGTTCCAGATCAGATATTCGTTTTGGTAGAAAGAGGGAGGTGTGTTTGGGCATCAGCTGGAATACCTGGCCACCACCCTGTCCTGTTCTGCATCAGCTGTGGTGGTGGGCACTTGTCTTGGGACCAGGCATGGCCTGAGGGACGTGTTGCTATGAAGAAGATGGCGCTGGAAGCATCACAGCTAGGATGGCAGTGCCCACCTCACACCACTGACCATCCGAGTGAAGCGGAGCCACGTGGGAGTATCGCTGCAGCACCCTGCTGTCCCCATGGGCTCTGCTGCGGTACCAAGGGACCCAGTGCCTCCAGTTCCCAGAGGAGAACGCAGTGTGAGTGTGCTCTTGAGGAGGCTCCGTGGCTCTGCTGCACTCACTCCTCGGAAATCAGATTGGTCTGAATCCAGGCTCCTTACAGCCTGGTAAAAGCCCTTTTTTCTGCAGAGGCCTCCCTCCCGTGTGTCAGGAACGACACGTCTGGCACGAGCCCTGTTGTGTCTTGTTGTTCTAGTCTCCACTTCCAGCAGGTTTGTTCTAATGAGCTGAAAGACAGAGCAGAGCTGAAACGGATTCTGAACTGAAGTCAGAGACTAATAAAGTAGGGTGTGATATTAATTTCAGCAGCAGCCTTGGCTAGAGCCAAACGTGGCACTTCCAACATCTAATTGGCTTTTAAAAATAAATTAGTCTGGTTTTCATCTGCATATTTCCCATGCAGGACGTGTGGTGTTTGGCTGTGCCCTATTGTTAGATTGTCCCAGCTGCTGTTGAGCAGTAAAATTACCCAGACCTTTTGACTTTGCAGTCTGCGCTGTTAGTTATGGAGACGTTCTTCTGTAGCCTTTCCTTCCCTGCGTCAGTAGAAGCTGATTTCTGTGGTTTATGATGTGGATTCGAGGGAGCAGGATGTGGGAGGCTGGCTACTGGCTTCCATTTACGGGCTTTTAGAAGCGAGTGGAGCTGTATCTGTTTCTGCTGGCAGAGTCAGGTTCTCTTAAGTATGTGCAAAAGCATTTTTAAAATGGGAATTTGATTTCCTGCTGTCTGGTGAAACCAAGCAGGTTAAAAAAACAAGGAAGAAGAATAGTGGCTGCCTTCCACTAAATGTGTAGGGAACTTTGGAAACCCGTCTTTTTTGTGATCTGTGTACAATGCTGACAGTAAAATTGCTCATAAGAGAGCATCATAAATTAAACTGCCGAGCCTGACACACAGGAAGAGAATTTGGATTCCTTCTGGCCATTATGCTTTAAATTGACGGCAAAGGAGGAGAGATGCTTTCCACGCTGGCACTGAGCAGAGGTGTGCGGTTCCCACCTCGCCTCTGCTATAATAATTAGTTTCCCCTGGAAGTTGTGTGTTGGAGATGACCTTGTAACTAAGAGTATTGGCTGCAGTTTGGGAATATTTTAATTGATTAAGATTATTTTTGGACTAGTGATCTTATTAGAAAGGCAGTTGGTTGAGTGGCCCCCTGAGTTCCTATTATCCTTGTAGACAGATGAGCATTAAAAGGTTGGGTCAGAAAGAGCAAGCCCTGTTGTCTTCTCTGAATTTTCTTGGTCCCTTCTGTTTCTACCATCCATGCCTGCATTTATGCAGAGCACTCCGGAGCCTGCGGGGCTCTCTCCCAGCAGAGGTACAAACAGCCATAAATCCTAATTAAAAGGTATGTTTTATTTTCTGGGTTTAAAAATAAAGAAGATTTAAGAATTCTTGGAATTGAGATGTGTGTGTATATTTTGGCCCATCAGGATTAATTGGATTTGCTTCAGCGGTTCGCTGTACTGTGGCTGTTCGGTAGAACACTGCTAAGCAATTTAAACATCTTTCTCAAATGTATGAGGTTCGTACAACACGTGTCCTGCAATGATTTTGCTCCTGCCACTGTTGTAAATGTCGAGAATCTTCAGGACCCAGCACGGTGAACCGAGGCACGTACTCAGCTGCGTGGTGAAACCGGGCAGCCTGCCCAGCACCGGGCATGCCATTCCCCTCCAAAGCCCCGGAGGTGTTTGAGCCCCGTCTTGTCCTGTGCTGCCTATTGTAAACGTGTGTCCCTGTGCACAGAGCAGACACTGGCAGCCGTGGAAAGTTTGGTGTGCTCATAAATCACATCCCTGCCCTGGAAGAGAGCTGCAGATGAGAGTGTCAGGGTTGACCTTCCGGCAAGTGCAAGAGTGATGAGGGGAAGATTGATGCCTAGAGAGAAGAGCTGGGGATTTATAGAGCCTGCTAGGATTAAATTGCCCCTGTCTTAAGCTGGAGTAGGTTTAGCACTCTTAGACAGGGCTTTGGGGGAGAGTGGGAGAGCTGTTGCTTAACCTCCTCCAGCATATAATCCTAGCGTGATCCTGGTGTGATCCTACAGACTGTTGCCCACTCCCTTAGGTGTGAGCTGCCCGCAAGGTCAGCATGGGGCTGCTGCTGCAGACTCAGGCAGGGCAATTCGGAGTAGGAGAACCAGTGGCTTATGGAAAACTGTGGAGAAGGATGATATGCCAGGGCGCTGGAAGAGAGGATTTCACCTGTTGAGCGTGAGCTAGGCATCCCATCTTCTAGCAAGAGAGAATCTGGCTGTGAAGCAGCCTTTTGGAGACACAGTGGCAGATCTTAGAAATGGGGTACCAAAACCAGGCTGGGTGGGGAAGAGTAGGAATCGGTCAAAGGAAAAAAACCCTTAGGTGCGAGCATGAGTGTGTGTGTGGACTTGCCGAGCATGATTGCTGCCTTGTTGTGAGCTGATTCTTAAATCAGTGGAAGTGAGGAATGGCGTAGGTATTGGGGCATGTAAAAGCTGTAATGTATTAGGGTTTCAGGAAGCCACTTAATAGTATGTCTTGCAAAATCTTAGTTGGATAAATAATTCAATTTGGTCTAGATAGTAACATTCCTGGATTGAAATCCTGCTAAAAGACTGTCAGCAAAAGCTGGTGATGAACAGAAGAGAGGCTCATTTGGGGGAGATGTAAAGCTGAGGCCAAGAGGATCAATATTAGGTCTGTGTGAGTTTTAACATCCTCATTAATGATCTGTAAGAGGGAGCAAGTGGTGTATACACATTAATAAAATCTACAGATAACACTAAAGCTGGAGATGTCTTGAACAAAACTCAGCATAGAGGTGCAGTCCAAAGGACTTCACAGGTTCAGAAACACAGGCAACGGACAGCAGAAATTGATTACGCTTGAAAATAAGCAGTGTATCTGTTTGCATTAAAGTAGCCCAAGCCACATGCCCCACCTTGAAGCCCCCCTCCTGGCACAGGAGGTGGTATGAGGCACAAGCGTGTGGCCAGTTTGCCGTGAGTCTCATGGACAGCAAAAGCAACTGCAGCTGTGGACGGAGCTGTGTGAAGCCCCATCCTGGCCAGGCGTGGGTCTCTGCCTGAAACACTGGGTTTGATTATAATCCTACCTGATTTAGAGAGACAAATTGGAACGGGTCCAGTGCCAGCCTTCGGTAATGTGTACGCCCTCGCTTAAGCCGTTAGGACAGCAGCTTGCATAAATGTGTGCCAATTAAGCCTGCGACCATTCTTGTTGCAGTCTGTGTGCTTAAAGCAGCATCCACTTAGGTTGTTCGTGTGGGTATTATTCTGGGAGGCCTCGAGATGACAAATTTCTGAAGTATTCGAGCTTCAAAAATGAAACACTTGTGGCAATACAATGAGAGAATAGCATGAGGAGTAAATACAGCTGGCTCTCCTGCCCTCAGGGTGCACTAGCGTGGGTCCCCAAAAATGGCTAGGATTCTAATTTTGGTCACCTGAAATTGTTTGGGCAGAGTACTAGAAACTGCATGGCAGGAAACGGTCCTGGCTTACAGGTATGCGATGTTCAGTTATAAAAAGGTTTTGTTTTTCTGTTTTCAGTGCTTACAAATACCGATGTTTTAACAAGGCCAAACAAATTCTCTCTAAAATCATGGGCAGCAGGTGCAGTGCATGGTGGTGACTGGCATGAAGTCTATTGTCTCTGTTTATGTCAGTCTGTAACTCTTTTTGCTCGTTATGCTTATCACACAGCTTTTAATAGTTACAGAATGTGCTTGAATTATGTTTGAAATTCAAATTTCACACAAATAGAGGCTTGTTCTTGAACCAGTGTTTGTGTCTGAGTAGTGGAGGGGAGGGGGCGGGGCTGGTAGTATTTCTTACATATTGTATGCATTCACCATGTTTTTTTCCATTACAGCAGGAGTCAAAGGAAGAGAGTGGATTGCAAAAGAAGAGAACAAAACAGCAGCTGGATAGAACAAAGTTTGCTGCTAAAAGAAAAATTGCACGTAGGTCTCGAGTGTGGGGCTGGGGAAGTAGACTGGTGCTGAGCAGCTTCTGCTGTTTGTGTTAAAGATTATTTCCCTTGCAGAAAGGCTGGGGATGCACAGCTCTCGGAGAAGACCCTTCTCAGGGGTAAAATTTGCTTTTCTGAATAGGCACACTGTCACTTGTTTTCTCCCCAGGCGGCATGTGCGCAGACTGGTGCACTTCCAAAATAAGTGTGTGAGGGTGTCGGTACCTCACCGGGTTTCAAAATTGATTGAAGCAGATCTGAAAGCACTGTCAGTCACAAACTGCTTTCCCGTTCAGTCCCCTCTGCTGCTGTCTTTCCCTGAAACGTCATGATGCTCTGACCCGGCAGTCGCAGCTCAGGAAAGATCTGAGTTGCAGCTGACAGTTCTCTGAAATCATCGGCTCGTAGTGTGGGGGCAGCTGGAGAAGCCAGCAACGTTGGGCATCATAAGGAAGGGTGTTAAGAACAAGAGATTTGTTTTACGTCATTTTGCTGTTATATAAGTGTTGGTGCACCCACATGAACAGCACTGTGTGCAGTTCTGGTCTCCGCGTCTGAAGGACACGGTGGAGTTATGGGACATCTGGAGAAGGGCAGCCCAAGCCATGAAGGGGAGGGAGCAGCTGCCTTATGAGGAGTGACTGGAAAGCCTGGGGCTGCTCTGTTAGGAGAGGAAAGTGGGATCAGAGTTCACATCGGGAAGGCAGTGCCTCAGCTGAACACAGAGCTGTTGTTTACCAGCTCCTACAGCCAGGGTACAGTCAGTGGAAATAGCAGGAGATAGGTTTAAAACGGGCGAAGGAAAGTGATGCTTCACACAGCGTGTAGTGAACTCCTGGAAGTTTTGTCACAGGAGGTTGTGGAGGGGTCAGCACCAGCAGCTTTAATAAGGGATTAAATGCATTTATGGACAATAGGTCCATAAACCGATGCTAAAGGGAACAGGCTGGGATGTTCCCGCTCATGTTCTGCAAACAGCGTTTCTGAACGCTGGGGCTGTACAAGCAGAAGGGACCACTGAGTGTCGCCAGGCTTGCCTGTACTCCCCGTACAGCACCACTTGTTACAGCGGCCAGGCAGGTGGACCATTGCTCTGCCCCAGCAGATCCACGCTCATGTTCTTGCGCTCCGCAAGGCAGCGGTCCATCTAGTGTGTTAAATTCAGAACATTTTAAAATGGGAGAGATGTTGTCTCCTGCAAAACCCAAAGCAATCACTGAACAAAATGGAGCACGCCAGCGCTTGTCAGTCCTCAGAGGGCTTGTGTGAATTAAATTGTTTTTAATAGAGGCCTAAGGCCATAGCATGAAACAGCCTCGCTCTTTGTGGGAGTTGAAACCCACTGTGCGTGTCCTGTGTCGAACAAGTAAGATAGCAAAGTCAAAGATGGGGGAAGAGTTCTTTTTTTACTTTTTCTCCCAAAAGAAACAGAACACCAAATAAAAGCTGACCCCCCCCGGAGATGCTGTTAAAATGTGACCAAACATATGATGCTAAGAACAGGGAGTTGCTGAAGTTGGATGTCCTCATTGCATCGTTGAGTATGCTGGGTTTCGGGAGCTGGTGCTGTGCTAAAGGTGTTCGATGTGCTCCGGAAAATCCATGGGAGACAGGGCTGGCTCTCTAGCCATTGTATAATAGAGGAGTTTTGCTGCATTTCTAGATGTTAAAATTCTTGATAATAGTTTTTCTGTTCCTGGGGCAAAAACTGCCTTTTTTTTTTAGTGTGCACGTCTGCCTCCTCGAAGCGCAGGAGGTGCCTGGCGCCGCTCGGTCGGAGAGCGGTCGCTTGTTTAAGCACGTATGATGGTGGGTCTGTTCTCTCATTTATGGGAAGCTATAATTAGACTTTTGGTGTTTGCTTTTAGGCAAATTAAGATTTGAAGTAGTAATTATTTTTCTCAGTGTCTTTAAATAAATTCTTTGAATTGCGAGGCAAATTGGTCTTTTGTAAAGATTCGGTGCTTCTGGGTAGAGCAAGTTCTTTTTCCTCAAAACTGGAAAATTTCAGATATTTGCAGGCTCTGGTTATAAAGCGTATCCTCCCATTTTTGCTTTGTTGTGGTTTTATTCATTTTAACCTAAAGCCATAACTAAAATATATCTGTGACGTTTCGTCCTGACAGGATAAATGGAAATACAAAACCTAAAGAAGTCTCTGTCTTTTTCTGGAGGAAGTCAGTGCTTTAAAGCACATTTGAATGTTTTTACTGTAATTGCACTTTGGATATGTGGAAATACTGAGATCCCGCATTTCCATTATTTTTGAGTAAATCTCTTACTAATAAGTGTTAGAACTACAACTAGTGGGGTTTTGCATCTAATTCACTTTGCAAATGTCAAAATGGAACATAAATCGCTTAGCAAATTGCCGTATTAGCATTTAAAAAGGCTCTGAAATGGTTTAATTTGTTTAGGGCTGCAATGTCTTAAAAACAGTTTCTCCCTGACCCCTCCTTTCCATCTGTGGGTTTCTTGGATGGCCTGGGCCCCGGAGAGGCGCTGGGATTTCGTGCTGTGTTGGGATGGATGTGTGGCGAGTGGATTTTGGAGTGTGAGACGCAGAATTCCCAGCCGGAGGTGCTGGCGCTTCCCCACCTGGCAGCGGGAACAGGCTTCTGCGAGGCATGTGATGTGTGTGAGCTGAGCGTAACGGAGCTTGTCTGTCCAGAGAGGGGTCATTCCTCCCGAGAGCTGTGGGAGCCCCTGCCCCGCTGGCATGCTCTGGGAGCGTGGCTCGCCTCTGCTGCACGCTCAGTGCTCACTCCCGGAGCACTCCAGAGGTCTGTTTGCACACACCGGTCAGGGGCTAACGCAACACTCTGGATTTCTAATCATTGTAAATTATGACCGGTGCAATCAACATCAAGTTTAATAAAACGCACGGTGCTGAGAAATGATCAGACGTGGAGCACAAAATACCGTCAGCTCCAGACTGCTCAGCTTAAAGCAGGTCAGGTCTCCTGGAAGGCATGAGCAGAGCTGCGCTTTGCTCTCCCCACTGTAATGCCAGGTGGATTTAAACTCAAGATTTCCTTGTCTCAGGAGCACCTACTCAACTGGAACGTGCACTAAGTGCATCTCTTTTGTCGCTGGTTTCTTTGCCAGAGGCAGCATTTGTCTGGCACATTCCCTGTCCCCAGAGGGGAAATTGCTGTGCCAGGGAGGGAGAAGAAAACAAAATGTACAGTAGTAACTCGCCAAAAAATGTTTCTTTTTATTAAGCTTCATGGATGTTGATAGCCTGAACTGGTGAACACTCAGGCCCCCGTTTTAATTTCAGCACGTGGAAAGTCTTGTGTTGCGGGGCACTGATCACGTGCACCGGTTTTCTTGCACATGTCAGAGTTTGCAGGATGTGGCCTGATTGCTGTGATGGTTTGGGCAGGGAGCACACAAATCAGTACACACTTACTGAACGCCTGGGAGGTGTTTGGTATTGCGGAACTGCTGCGTATTACTGCCGTTCTTGGGGACGGGAGCCTTCTTCATACACTGGACTGTCGTGTGCTTTCCATTAAAGGATGCATTTTTTTTTTTTTTTTTTCCCCTGGTCCCTCCTGGCTGTAACATCATAGAGTGACTTTGTCCAAGGACAAAAGATCCCCGTGAGCTCTGAGTGCGCTGCAGTCTGTCTTCACTTCAACCTCTTTCTTAATTGTTAAAGAAATTAAAAAAAAAAAAACCCAAACCCAAAAAACCAACCTAAAGCTAAGTGCTGATTTAGTAGGACATTTAAAGGAATCTACGGCTGGTAATCAGAACAGTCCAAAAATGCTTCAAATCCTGCTTGGGTGGGGGAGAACCAGCCTGCCGTTAGCAACGAGCTGGGGGAAGGGCAAAGCAAAGCCTGCTGCTGTGTGGATGCACCTCAGTGCAGTAGTGCCGTGATGCACAGGCTGTGCTAAGACCAGTGCAATCCCAGGCTGCTTCAAGGGAGGCTGCGCTGCTGTATTTTGGTGGCAGCTGGTAGGAAAAGGATGGGTTAGAAAATGGGAGCCTGCAACTTCTGAATACGTCTTTATCCACGGAAATGTCTGTCTCCAAAACTGGCTGCAGTGAAGGCATGTTTTGTGCTTGGGCGGCCTTGCTTTTCAAATCGCGTCTCTTAAAGCTCTTCTAGCCCATCAGAGAGCAAGCTTTTTGGTTCATGCATGAGATGGCACGTGCAGGATTCTGCCTGAAGGAGGGAGCGGGTTTTGAAGGAGATCTGTCAATTTGTTTTGAGTGAGAAGATGTGTTTTTTTCAGCTCCTGAGAGTGCTGTTGAGTTGTTTTCCAAGCTGCACTCCGTTCTGCAGGCATTGTACATTTTAAGCATAGTGAAAGTGTTGGATTGAATCTAAGTAAATAAGTGTTTTCTAAAGTAACTAACTGCTTTGTTTCTAAATAGCCAGTCTTGGCTTCTGGTTTGCTCTGAGTGAGGAATATTTCAGGAAGAAATTTTCTGCTGAAATAGCAGTTAAAGCTGTAGGAAACCTGTTTCCCATGCGTGACTGACTTAGTGATGCAGTGGAGTGGTGATGTGAGCAGAAGGGGGATGTATGCATGTGAAAGATCCTCCATAATACCACCGAGCAAGTAACATTATCCTCCACAGAGCTTTCCACCTGCAGCTCAGGGTGAACAACACGTAGCTCTTTTTCTCTTGGGTAGGTCTCCTGTGGTGTTGCAGGTATCTGCGTGTCAGAAGGCAGTGAGATGTGCTATTTGGCTAGTAAAAAAATGTATTGAAGATGATGTGTTCTTTATCCTGCCTTGCTGCTGAGCCTATCCAATATAAAAATGAGCACACTTTGGAAATCTGTCCTTTTCCTCTCTCCTTGAACATGCGTTCTGCAGCTGTAGAGTGTGTTGTTTGATGACGGCAAATAAAATGTCCTGTTGCAGTTAATATACCCAGGGAGTCGGAGTTAAGATTGCTGTAGAAACCCTAACTGAAGTTCCTGACTTGGGTTACCTTTTCCATTTAGTATTGCCTGCTCCGGTTTTGGTGACACCTTTTCAGGAAAGCTGAGGTTTAGATGTTTTGCTCTGCATTCCTCCTGGGGAGGTGGGACCCTTGGACATTTCTCCCAACATGTTGGATATATGTTGAGTGTTTACATACAGCTGCAGCTGTGACTTGGCATTATCCTTTTTCTTCTGCTGTAGAGATGACTGAGGAGGAACAGTTTGCACTGGCCCTGAAAATGAGTGAGCAAGAAGCCAGACAAGTGAACTGTCAGGAAGAGGAAGAGGAGGAGCTCTTGAGGAAGGCCATTGCTGAGAGCCTTAATGTAAGTGTGCTTCTGTGAAGAGGCTTACTAGGGTTCTTCAGCAACGTTGCTTTCTGTGCTTGCTTTGCCACACTGCACAAAAGAAGGTTTTACTGGGGGCTTAGCTATTTCCAGCGTGAGCTGGAACTACAGCAGTCGCAAAGTAGTTGTTTTGTACCATTCCTAGTGAGAGGGGCATATGAAGTCTAACCTCAGCTGTCCCCTATTTTGGGGTACACGGTTCTGATCGGGGTGGGGGGGTCTGCAGTCCAGGTGACGGCTGCGAGTGTGCTGGGGGAGCCCTTTGTATGCTCTGCTGATAGAGAAATCACCTCTCAGAGAATCAACCTTTTGTTTTTCAGAGCTGTCAGCCCTCGGACTCCTCTGATGCAACCCCTCAGTTGTCTGCAGAAGCGCTGGGCGCACGAGGCCAAAGCCAGCCCGCTGAGAAAGGCGGCTCTGAGATCCTGGGAGGTCTGGCGCTTTGCCCTGACACCCCTCGCTCCGAGTGCAGCTCCCACTCACAGAGCACCAGAGCTGATGGGAACGGACAGATGGATGTCGCCCGGAGCCCCCTGGTAGTGTTGAAGAGGTTAAGCCAGCAAATCGTTGAAAGCTCACTAGTATCCAGCATAATCGTGTCTCCAGGGAAGGGCCAGCCTGTGACAAGGTCAAGTGAAAAGCCTTCCTCACCAGCAAAAAGTGATTCTAGTAACATGTTACCTAGCACTCTCGGAGAGGACCTCATCTCTTTCAGTCCCACCTTTGGCAGGGTGACTTCAGGCTCCTGGCGACTGACACCTCGGAGACTGTTCACAAGCCCCTCCAGCTCTTCTGAAGCAACAGGCCACGAACCAAAAGAGCAGCCCCTGCCCTGCACTGGCCATTCTGCAGGAGAAGCTGGTGCCGGGAGCTCAGCCATGCTCTGGAAGAGCTGGACCGTGGAACGGTGTGGCCACCCCAGGAGGAGTGGTGGAGGAGCAGGTACCAAACACACCTCGCAGCCTGGGCACGCCGCTAAAGTCTGTGTTTCCACAGAGCAAGCAGAGCAGAATGAGGTGCCCGACAGTACCCCTGAGCTTTGCGTACTGAATGCGGTGGAGGAGAAGCACAAGCAGGAGGAGGCGAGAGACACAGTGCACTATTACTGGGGCATCCCCTTCTGCCCCAAAGGGGTGGACCCCAACCAGTACACCAAAGTCATCTTGTGTCAGCTGGAGGTTTACCAGAAGAGCCTGAAGCAGGCTCAGAGGCAGCTATTGCATAAGAAGGAGTTTGGTAACCCAGTTGTGCCCAGTTCTTCCTTGAGCCAAAACGAGCTTGGGAAAGGAGAGCAGATAAGCAGGGAGAATGGGGTTGCTGATGATACAGAAGATGGAGACCCAGACGGGCAGAAGGAGTCTGAGAGCATCACCTGGCTTCTCCCTTCAAAGAGGAGGGAGGCAGAGAGTCCAGGGCACAGCATGGAAGAAGAGAAGAACTCCACTTCCGATGATGAACCGACCACCAGCTACTGCCAGGTAAGAGCTTTGCCACTGAGCAGAGGTTGAGCAGTCCTGCTCTTCTGTCAATTTTAAGGTTCAGTCCGTTCTGCAAAGCAGGCACTGCTGTTTAATCCCCCTCTTAAATTTAGGGACTTCCTCCCCTAGCACACAGCTTACTGTGAAAGGGAGAGGAAAAGCGTACAGGCTGATACCCAGCTCACAAATGGTGGGGGCCATCATGCAGCCTGGCGGTCGTCCATTAATACACCACTGAGATAAAGACTTCCAGCTGACTTGTCCTTCTCAAAAGGGTGTAGCCTGGCAGTGTGTCAGGGTAGTGAGCACAGAGATGATGCTGACCACTGCCAGCTCTGGCAAACCAGCTTATAAACCTGTGGCTGTGTGGGGAGCTCTGTGTTTTCCTTTGCAGACAGAAATGTGGCTTTTGTCCTTGCAGCACAGCCTTTCCTTTTTGCACCTACACGCTTGTCTGCGTCCGTACGTGCTTCACCTTGCAAGTGCTCTTTTCCCTCGTGGTCGTGTGGTTGCGGTCGGGAGAGGCTCTGCATGCTCACAGGCGTCTTCTGTCTGCCCGGGGTGATCTGTCGTCACAGTGGTGCTCATCATCCTTGTTCTGGTGGTTGGGCACCTTCTCTCCGGCTTGCTTGTTGGGTCTGCTAGACGCTAGGTGTCAGCCTCTGTCTCTGTCAGGGCTCTCTTCCTGGAGCGGAAGGCAGCTTTCTGTCACTGCTAAGTTTAAACAGATTGCTAGTCAGATGAAGTATTTATTACTGCTGTATTTTAGGTTTGTGTCAGCCTTTTCCAACCCTCATTTTTCATAATGACTTCACTCCCGGATCATTGTATAACTTTATCTTCTCTCTGACTGAAGCCTCGGCTCTGTTGTTCCTGTTTTCAAGTGTATTTGATCATTTACCCTGGTGTTAGAAAGATACTTAACTTGTTTTGTGATATTTATATTCTGTCTTGTAATATTGAACACTTAGGAAAAACGTCATGTCTGCATTTTCCGGTTGCAGAAAAAGAGCAGAGCAGCCTGTGCTGAAATGTGACTTTTCGTGACAGTGCTTTGGCTTGGGTTTAGCAGGTATAGATTTAAACAAGCCTTAGAGGTGACCTGCAGAGGAAAGAAACTGACTTGTGCCCTTTTTCATTTCTTTAGGATAGATAAAAAAGACCTGAAAGGTTCTTAAGGCAAACTGCTTTTTTTTCTTCTGTGTCTTTTCCTTTGGAAATGGAGGTGTCCTTAATCTGGAAGATTGGGGTGACTGCAGGTCTACAGAGGTGTATGCTAAAGCCCTTGGAAAGCTACAGCAGCTTGAAGGGCATGAACTTTTAATCAGCATTGAAAATTGCGGGGTATTTTTCTTTATATTATCCATTTAATGCTAATACCTAATTAATTATTGGGGAGAAAAGAGGTTTTAGTGGTGCTGAGTGGGAACTTGTAATGTACTCATCCTGACCACAAGAGCGCTCTCAGAGCCATAACGTGTATGTAGATGCAGTCTTTCCTTATTTTTTCACCTTAAAAATATCAGAAGGGGGAGGGGGAGCAGACTTTACAATTTCAACCCTAGCCCAAAATTTGCCAGTCTTTTATTTACTTGAGAGAAAATAATTTCTAAATGCCCTTTCATCTGCCTTATCACACCCAGCTTGAGAGGTTGCTCCCTTCTCTCGCCTCTCTGTGCAGTCACACACTGAGGCCAGCGCAGGTGATTTACTTGCAAGATCAATATGTTTGATGTTTGCTTGTGCCTTGTCTCCATTTTTTTTCCTTCTATCAAATACAATTCCACCAGCAGTGACAAAGGAGGGGCCCAGAGCAGTCGTGTCCCCAGTGTGCTGCATCGCTTGGAGACCCCTGCTGCCTGTACTGCCCTGGGGCTCCCCCAGTGCCACCAGCGCTGCTTTGCTGGTGGGGCTGGTGGGAGGTTTTAGGCTGTGCCGAGGCTAGAAACCATCCATGGGGACTCAAAGCTGTCCTTGAAAAAGCCTCGTGCCGTGTGTTGTACCAGTGAAATGAAGGTGCAAATGATGCGCTTGAGGGAGCCTGCCTGCAGCCCTGCTTTGAAACCCTCACCTGGCATGGGCAGAGACCTTCCACCCTGGCAGTGGCCAACTGCTGCGACTGCCACCCGCAGCCGAGGGATGTTTGCACAGAGCAAATCCTGGTTGTCAGGAGATCTCATAGCCTGTGAATCTGCACTAATGAACTTCAGTGCTAATAGAATCAATTCCTTCATAGCCTTTCAAATAAGGTTAGGGGACTCTTGGTCTTTAAAAGATTCAGAGGGAAGAGACCCAATTCTGGAGAGTTAGAGTCTGGTGACCTGAATTAGTGCCATACCTTATAACATATGTACTAGGAAAACCAGAAACATGGCCCAGTGTTCATCACCAGGGCAGAGTCATTGTTAAGATATGCACAGTTCAGGAAAAAGAGAAATAAAAATAAAGGAGGAGGTATGGTATTTTATGTTTATGATGAGTTAGGCTGTGAAGAAATAAAGAACAGCGTAGATAAAACAGAATATTTGGGAGTTGGAGTCACTTTAGGGAAAACTGACAGGAGGCTTTGTTTTGGGGCTTGCTGGGGAAGTACATCAGCCATCCAGGAGTGGAGCTGGCCAAAGTTGAAACCTATGGTGGAAATCGAACTCAGAGAGTTTAATAGACTTGAGGAAGGGGGAGGAAAACCCCTTGAATTTCTTTGAGAACTAGCATGAGAAATTGTGGGCCTGACAGCAAGGACTGCTAATAAACTGTTGTAATTCCACCTGATTAGAGAATGGCAAGTGTAACGTGTACACTGAAGAAGAAGAAAGGGATCTGGGTAATGATTGGCATGTTAGCTTGACCTTGGCAGTGCATAAAGCTTTTGAACAAATTTTAAAGGAAAGAATAAGTGGAGTCGTAGAGCTAAATGAAAAATGGGATAAAATGCACACGGATTTACCAGCTGTAGATTGTGCAGGTTAATCTGTTCCCTCTCTTTGATGGGACAGCTGATTTCCCAGTCAAGAAAAATGCAACAGATCTTATCTGTACGAAATTTCAGAAAAGTGCTTCTTGTGGTCAAACATCAGCTGTACCAGTTGATCAGGTCATCCTGGCTCAGGCAAATAGATTTTAAACTAGAGTAGGTGAGGGCTGCTGGGGTGCTTGAGGGAGTGCAAGGGGACACTAAAATCCTTGGGTTGTTTAGCTCAGCACAAACGGAGATGGAAAAGAGCTATGGTTGCTGCCTACAAGTACACGAGGATAGATGCTAGCAACAGGCAGAGGGTGTGGAAGGTGATGGACAAGGTTAGCATGAATGGATGGGCATGGACTGTCCAGGAACATGTCTAGGCAGCAACGTAACAAAAAGTACTGCCAGGCATTATTGCAGGGAGCTGCTGAAACACCTTACCAAAAGGAGTGATGGAGGGAAGAAGCTGACTAGTTCAGGATGGATACTTAGCCATTTTCAGAAAAAAATACATAACAGACTGGGTGCAGTGTCATGGACAGAATCCGATGACCCAGCAGATCCCGGTTAGCTGTGTACATTGTTTTATGTAATATCAGAATTTTCCTTTCCAGGCCTCCCAGGTGCTGCCTGCAGAGGATGTGCATGAAGATGAGGAACCCATGCAAATTGCACAGAGGTGAGTAGGGTGATTTCAGAGCGTGAAGCTCATGAGCTTGCTCTGGTGATGTGGGTTCTTCCACTCTCCCTGGAGTATTTTGGGGTGCAGTCTCACCAGGGTTTGCTGCAGGACCTGGTAGCAGGGCTTGCTGGAAAGGCTGTCTGCAGCCGTTGCTCTTAGGTATCCCCGGAAATACATGGCTTTGGAGCAGCGTGGGAGAGAGGTGGCGCACAACTGGGGAGAAGAGATCAGTTACTCCTGTTACTTTATAAAACGTGCAAGGTGCATGCTAGTACAAGTACGAGGACTTGATCCTTGCCCTCTGAAGCTAATGTGACATGGTGCAGTAAAGCTGTGGAGACGGGTAGGTGAGTTCTAGAGATGCCATCACGTGATCTGTCTGGGAAGGCACATAGGCAGCATGGTGGAGGGTTTACTGGATCGCTGTGTGTATTTTTATGTTCTTGCCTTACTGCTGAAGAGGAAAGAAGGGAGGAGGAAGCCAGACAGCACTGCCTATCAGCCAAAGATAGAGTGCAGTGCTCCAGAAAAGCCACTTCAGCAGATGACAGGTGTGGGACAAGTCAACATGATTTTCTTCAGATTTAAGCCTACTCCTCTTTTCCTTTTTTTTTCCTTCTCCTTCCTGTGGGATGCAATTCTGCAGTGAAGGCTGTGGGAGAAGAAGGGCAAATGGGAGAGGATTCAAGGAGCAAGTTACAAGAGAGGGCAGATAATGTCATGTTTTTAATTTGCTGGGTTTTATAATTTAAACCTGCTTTGGAACAAAACTGCCAACTTTCCTCTGATCTAACAGTGTTTGGCCTGAGCAGTTAATATCAATATGCAGAGTATGAAAATCCCTCTTGCTTGCACCTTCCTACCAAGCTTAAAGCTCGCCTTGGGGAGCAGGAGGAACCTGCGGCTGCCATTGCTGCTGAGGCTGATGAATCTGTGACAGCTGAGGTCTGAGCTTGTGTGCTTGCGTAGAAGGCACCGAGGTGCGCGCTCTGCAGCGCTGGCCTCCCGCCTGCTCAAGGCAGAAGAGGCCAGGGCTGAATATGAAAAGAGAGGGACCTCTTTCATTTGGTGTAGCTGATGGGGTTAGTTTGGGACATTCCCCAAGCTGCCCAGGAGCTCCTGGCTGCCCCCCTTGGGGCCGGGACGCACCTGGGTGCTGCGGCCCCTCCTTGAGCAGCTGGCACATCTGCAGCAAGGCAAGAAATGGCTGCGGTCTTCGCAGTTTTGTGCACATTAAGTGTTGCCATCTGGCTCCTGGTAATTTGCCAAGTGCAGTCCTCGCTTGGGTAAGGCTCAGGCACCCCGGCCGGCTGGCCTCAGCAGCACTTAATAGGAGAACATGGCTCTGAGCTGTCTGGAGGTAGCGAAGCAGTTTAGGAAGCAGCAGCAGTGAGAAGAGGCTGCTTTGCTTTCTGCGGGCCGCTCTGCCTGATTGTTTTACGCTTTGTGTGGAGCATGTTAGATTGGGGTTTTAATAAATGATTATAGGCTTTGTTACCGGGAGATAGTTGGTGTAGCAAGAAATGTGGTTTGACTTCAAATTGATTAGCCCATTTTATAAGTGTCATAGCAAGTTGTTTTGTGTTGAGTTCTTTTGAAGTGAGCCCTGATGTTAGACACGGAGTAAAACACGCTCAGCCTGGATTCATAACAAATGCTTTGAGATGCTTTATTTAGAGAGAAAAGCCACTTGTGATTTCCTATCAGAATTTTGTTATTTATCATAAATCAGCAGTGGCTGTTCTCTCCTCTCTAAGGCCTGTGGTTGAGCTTAATAAATCTTCTATTTGTCAGTATGGGGATTCATGTTTTTAAAGTGTGTTCTTGCATACTTGATCAGACTAATCAGAAAGCCACGCAAAGTGTGGAGCGTGTCAGCATGGGTGCCAGACTTACTCAGCAATGCCTGCCTGTTTCGGAAAGACACTGTGCAGTGTGGGGGGAGGAAAAAAAAGGAGGAATCCGAAGGTCAAAACGAGAGGAGCAGTACCCGGTGCTGCTCAGAGGAACTGCCACGCTAATGCTGTTAGGACTTTGCTGCAGGGAAGCCTTGGCTTGTGTTGCATCCGTGCTGCTTCTGGCTGCGGTGCACAGCGATAAGGAAGATAATTAGCAGTGTGAGGAGGGAGAGGGTAATGTGGGATAAAGCAAGTCTGTGTCTTTCCTCTCTGAGGATTTCCTTCCCCAGACAGAAAGAAGCACAGTGCTGGTACCTGCACAACTCCCAAGTCTTCTAAGAGTAGAAAGAATCAAGAGAGTCCCACAGTTGTGAGCAGGTATTTTTGCTCCCCTGACGTGAGATAGTGACCCTTCGTGCCTTTTTGTCAAGGACTTCTAGAAGAAAAAATGTTCCCTTTGGGTTTTTTGCTTAGGACAGCATTTTATACCCATATTTCACCGTTATCCTGGTCATTTCTGGATATCAGATATTGACCAGTTGGAAATTATGGCATCGTCTGCTGTTCTGAACTGCGTGAGACAGGCGGGTGTGGCTGTCACACCTACTGGATTGGATATTTATGTTATATTTATATTTTGAACAGCATCTCCATGTTGACCCCACTTGGCAGTAAAAGGAGCCCAGATATTGTCACAGAAAACTCTGCTGAAGAAGAGATCTCAGTTTGCCCAGGTAAGAGGTACTTGAGAATGTTCTGAATTTTGCACCGAAAGTTACACACTTATAAAATTCAGAGAAAAGAAGAGAATTTTCAAGTTATTTAAACAAAACGAGATTTCTTTCCCAGCTCTGTTTATCAGGGCTGAAATTATGCAGGCAATTTAGTTTGATTCTCTGGTTTTGGACCCATTTCCTCTAAGACAGTTCTGTGACCAGACATTGCTGGGGACTTGCTGCTGAAGAGACACCAGGATGTACATCAGTATGGAGGGATTGCTCAAAACAAAGTGTCAGGAGTGGTCTCTTCAATGCAATCAAGAAATTTTCAGATTTTTCAGTGTCAAGATATGTGTAAAGCATGAGAGCTGAAATAATTTTTGTCTTACATTAATTAAACGTGTTTGGGACCAACGAGTTTTTCTTCTTTGGTCTCTCCTACCATGTTTGAGATTTTCCAGTCCAGGGTTTTAAGTGAGAAAACGAATGAAGAGACCGCTCCTGTTCACGAGGTCGTGGTGGTGCTTGGGGGCGTATTTTGTTGCTAAGGAAGATGTGGAGGTCTGAAGAAGGTGCGACTGCGAGGCAAACCGCAGAACAGGAGCTCTGTTTGTCTCGATGCGAGGGAGAGCTCTATTGTTGCTTTGTCTCTATCCCAGCAAGTGTCCTATGCACTTTCCCTGTGTCTAGTCTCACTCCCCATGAAGCTGCAAAGCTGTGGTGGCTTTGTCCTCACACCACCGTGCTGTGACTTTTAACCCCTCATCCGGCTGTGTTGTTGTACATTGTCTGATAACATTTGTGGCAAGTCTAAAAAATGTTTTGAAGCTGTGAAAATGCTGTTAAGAAATGGGCTAAGTTACATCAACAAGCGAGGAGGTAGTTTAGGGGCTGCAAACCTGTGCTGACATGGAGGTGTTTTTCTGCAGAGACTCAGCCAAGTCCACTGGAAGCTATTGAGGCAGAGAGAGAAGAGCTCTGCTCGGGCAGCAGAGATGCACCTATGCAGGTAAAAGAACCTGAAGTTGGGGAAGGGTCCTGTTTGCAGTCCTGCCTTCTAGACCTTGGTTCAGCTGGGCTGTGCTAGCGTTCCCCTTGGGTAGCTGGGAGCTTGGGCTTCTGCTGTTGGCATCCTCACAAACACTTCCCTCTTTTCTCCACTGCTTCATAACTCCAGTCCCTTTTGGCTGGGAGCTGCATGCAGCTGCTTCTGGAGCCTGTCAGTCCTGTAGCTGGAGAGCTGTTACCAATTCCAGCTCGTTCTTTTATACCACACACGCTGCTGTGCTGGAGGATGCCATCAGTGTGGACAGCAGCGCTGCTGCTTGCCCATGCTCAGAGGTTCAGTGCTGTGATGGTCAGCGATGCAGAGGGACCTCAGGAGCTGTGAGCTGTGACTCCTAGTAAACCTCAGTCATTCGTGATGTGACACGCTTTTCCCTGTTACAGTCCTTTGAACTTTGGTGTTTGTTCTCCACGGACCATCTCCAAGAGGCTAAGAGGAGAGGTTCACCCAGAGACTGGGCTGGGATAAAGATGACATTGGAGTGTTGAGAGTTGGTGGTGGTTTGCAGTCCAAGCAGAGTGACCTGAGCCTGGGAATCTTGATTTCTGTGCAGTAATAGTTAATAGTGATAGTAAGTCAGTGGCAGGGCCATCCTCTTACCTCCCGATGCAGATGTGCGCTGTTGTGCTGCTCCTTTCCCCATGTTGTCACACCTGTGCAGCAATTGCTTTGCAGCTGTCGCTGTACTGACATCTGACTTCAGTTCCTGCTTCTGATAAAACTCCCTTTGTCTATTAATTTAGAGAGCGGTATCAAAGGGGTTGCCAAGTACTCCTCTGGCAGGGTACATGAATACAGAATCATACAGCTCTTGACAAGAGGATTCATTTGTGGAAAGCTCATTCTGGGAGTCTGCAGCTTGTACAGTGCGTCTACAGCTCCGATGTCTCATTGTCACAGGCCTCTTAATAAACCAGCTTCTGCTCTCATGTGCCTTTCATTCTGCAGGTATCTCAAAGCACTGCTCAGTCAATTAGAGACTGCAGCAGGGAGAGGTGGCAGTCCTGTGCTGGGTAGCCGCAGCCACCGAAGCGCGTTCCTGACCCATTTGGCTGTGGCCAGGACGCTGCCCTGTCCCTCGTGCTTTGCAAAGGGTGCCCCGGGTCTCACACCTCTGCCTAGGCGGCACAAGGTGATCAGCACAGTGTTCGGGAATGGTGTGGTGGGGCTTCCTAGGGATTGTTTGACAACGTTATTGTTGGCAGCAGGTACCAGTCCGGAGCCTGCAGCCCTCCAGGAAGACAGCAGAAACAGCTACCACGTGCATCAGCGGTTAGCACAAAGCGAGCGTAGGCCGCTGGGACTGACTTCTTCCTAGCAGATGCTGAGCCAGGACACAGGAGTCTTGTTGTTGAGCTCAGCCTCTAGCATTGCTCTTGGCTGGCTGTTGACTGCAAGTACTATGTCTTGTAGGCAATTTCCTCTGCTAAAGAGGAGAGGCAACAGTCTCTGCCTCTGACAGGGGTGACTGGTTCTGCAGTTGAGGTTTTCCAGACTGTTACAGCAAGATTGTGTACAAGCAGTTTTGGGACCGTGGTGTCTTTTGTTACAGAATGTTGCATTTCCATTTAAAATTAGTAATTTACCACTGAATGTAGGCGGGCAGGGTGTG
Organism: Gymnogyps californianus; assembly: GCF_018139145.2. NCBI lineage: Eukaryota > Metazoa > Chordata > Aves > Accipitriformes > Cathartidae > Gymnogyps > Gymnogyps californianus. The sequence continues at coordinate 11,767,636 of NC_059484.1, forward strand.
CAGAATCGGTGATCTAAGATTGCTTTAAAAATGGCAGCTAGAAGGAGCAGTGCCTGCTGCTTTTCCCATCATATTTTTTATGTGTGTTGTCTGACTAGGATAATGCAGGTTTGATCTGATCATTCATATTTGACACATCTTGTTTTTTACGGCTCCTCTGTGTGACGCCCCACGGTGAGGACTTTGCAAGATGTAGTGACACTGAGATGAGAGAGCAGGGTACGAGTGCTAATGCTGTAAGTGTTGTACTTCAACAGCCTGTGTTCGGCTGGAGGAACTCTTGGGGCAACTCCTCCTCAGAAATCCAGGGCAGAGAGGCTCCCTGGAAATGAGAGGTGTTCCTGGGGCTCGGTGCCATAGCCTTTCAGAAATGCGTTTTGTGAGTCAGATTCTCAGTTTAAGGCACAGTCCTGCAATTTTTTGCATAGCTCCTATGAGTCAATAAAACACCCTCCTTCCCTTTAGGACATAAAAATCAGGATCAGACCCTCGTTTGGAAAAGCAAGTAATAAACTGAGTAATATGACAAAGCGCTCCAGTGGCACTGAGCATCTTGGCTGACCCCAATTACTGCTTCTCTGAAATTATACTGTTGGAGGGAAGCAGGCGGCAGTTTTGCTGCATACTGTCTACATGCCACTGCTTAGCCCTAAGAACAGAAAACTCTCCTGTATTATTTTCCTATAGGTTTCCTCTACATGATTAATATTTAAATAACTTTTTTAAATCATTGCAAGGAGGGAAAGGTTCTTTCTTAAATGTGGAGAAATCTTGTAGCAAGCCTGACTAGGCAGAGATCTAGTTATGAGTGAGATGGCAGGAGTCTGCTGTGTCTTGGGAACATCAATAGCGTAGGGAGCAGGCTGTATCTGTGGGTACGTAGTGGAGCACCTTTGGAGCTGTGTAACCAAGGCAAAAAGAGAGTATCGGTAAGTGGTAATGGCACCTGGAGAACAAACACAGGCTGTGACATTTTGCCCTGGCGAAAAGCCACTGCTAGTAATTCTGTGACATGGATTTTTAATGGTATTGCCTCTCTCCTTGATCTGTGTCCTCTCTGATGAGTGCTCCAGCCACCTCCTCTAGAGAGGAGGAGCTTCCCAGTGATCTCTCCAGAGTCCCTAAGAGCACAGCAGCCTCCTTTCATCCTGAGGAAAGCTGTGTTCCCAGACAGTGCCGCCGGTGTAGCGTGGATCATGTCCAGAAACTGATGAGCACAAGTCAGGTGTTGAACTCTTGCTTTGCCCCATGAATTTTCCATCAGTTTCGCTTCTGAGCTTTCCTGATTAATGGAAGCTTTGCCATTTTTCCGCGGTAGTACAGGTGAAGTTTGCCTTAAATGGTGTGCACGGCTGTGCAGGGAGGTTTCACCATGATTCAGAAGGACATGTTGCCTTTGGAAGAAGAATTAGTTATTAGTGCTGCACAGTTTACTCAGCCAGTGGTGTTATTTCTGACCAGTATGTGATGAAGGGAGAATAAAACTTTCCAAGAAAAACTGAGTCTGTGGGAGGGTGAGTAGCTACCAGACAGCACGGAGCTCTGCACCTAGCAAAAAAAGAGGAAACGGCACAATTAACTGTCTGGCTGATTTTTTCTTCTTCTTCTTTAGGCTGGTGGAGATGAAGATGCTGGCAGGACTGTGTCTGAGTGCAGTCCTACAGCTGCTGACCGTGTGTCGTGCCCGCTGTGTGACCAAGGCTTTCCAGCTACGGAGATCGAGCTGCATGCCATGTACTGCAATGGCATTGGGGGAGAGGAGGCTGGCGAGGACAGTCCAGGTCTGCTAAGCGCTGCTTCTGTGTGTTTGCTCTCTCTGCTCGTCCCCCTTTCCTGTTACTTGGGGCCAGGTGCTGCAGTCTTGTCCCTCTGGGGATATTTGGTGCGTGGCATGGCATGTAGGGAGGTTTGTTCACTCTGCCTTCTTCCATCTCCAAGCCGGCCAGGAGAGTGTTATTGGAAGCTCCTGTGTTTCCAGCACCTCCTGCACAGAGACATCTTCTCTCCGATCAGCTTCATAATTCATCACATTATTAGTCCCTTGGAAAGCGTGTAAGCCGAATATTACCCCAGGATCTAGGCCTGGATGCTTCAAGCAGTACTCATAAGACATGTCTATTGTGTGTTTTGTTGAGGACCTGCAGAGAATCTGCCAGTGGTAGAAAATGGCAGGCTCCTGGGCCATGCAGGTGAGTGTCCTTCAGGGCTCTCGAGAAGGGAGAATGTTCTGTACCACTCCAAGCACGGCCTGCGCTCTGCAATGAGTCTGACACTTGTATTTGCAAAAATGGCTTGTTGAGCTGCAAGAGAGTGCAGAAAAGTTTCCCTGTTGTTCCTCTAAAATTGCAAAATGATAGCTGTCGATCTGGGAGCTTGAATTTTTCTCCTTCATGTGAAGAGTGAGGCACAGAAGCACGGTCAGAATGCCAGTATTAATCCTCTTTACAGTCTTCTCCGTATCAGTTTTCCATAGCCAACCTTTGTAGAGCTTAAGTGAACAAATACACCGGTTGGTTATCAACATATTCAATAAGTTATGTTTTAGCTGCTGCTTGAAATGTAAAGTCTGTGTTAGCACAATGTCAGGTAATATCAAAGTAGTAGCTTGTAATAAGATTAACTTTTCAGGTTGTGAATATATAATTTTCAGTTACATACTGGGTTATTAAATGCAACCTAAATCTGTGATGTTTAAGCAATTTGAGCAAATCGGAGCTAGTACAAGAACTGTAACTTCTTCATTCCTCTAGCAGGAGGAAGTTTTACCATGTAATCTTAATGCAGAGTTGATGTAGTTTTAAAATACAAGGTCCCTGTTATACTAAATCTTTGGGGATATGACACGGGTCCTGTCAAGATAACAGGAGCCAGAGTAGCGGCTGATACTGCTTGGTGCTTAGTTTTGGTGGGGAGTTCTCTGTGCAGGCACAAACCAGCTACTAATGCAAAGCGTTCAGCTCAGGCAAATCACAAATTATCGCAGTTCCTCTCCCATCCTCAACACTGATAAAGGTCTTACCCGCGCTACAAAATGGAGCAGAATTTTTAGTATGCCTTTTAGCAGGAATGTCTTTGGCCCTGTGGTAATCAGGTCCCTGGTGTGGCTGGACTGTGAGTGTATCCATTGATCCTTGGGAATCCTGACTGTGATCAGGAAAAGGCTTTGAATTCTTCAGGAGTGCGAGGGAATTTGTTCTTTCCTTTGGTGTTGGCTTTCAGCAGGACAGAGTTCAAGGCTGGCCTCTCCACTCTGCTTCCAGACTGGTCTCCTTGGGGATGTTTGTAAGGGTAGTTATTTTGGAATTGCTACTCTGCTGTTCTGGCTTGTTCAGAACAATCGCCCCGTAAGAAAACTAGCCTGGAATAAATGGGATTTTGGTCTACAATAATGGCTCTAAGCAGAGCAATGGTTTTGGGACAAAATCACAGTAATTTGGGGTTTCTATTGCCAGTTATTCTAGTATTTTCCCTGTAGAGACCAGGCTTTGTTAGTCATAACAGTCTGTGATGCCTGTGTTGTTTGCACCAAGACTCTTTGCAGGACAGTGGGCTTCCTGGACATGGAGCAGCATGTAACGCGGGGCAGAATCCTGCCTGCCTGCTGGGGCTCTGGCTTGCGGGGCACCTCGGTCCAGTTCCCAGTGACTGTACAAAGGCAGCAGTCACCCGGAGAGGTCTCAGCTGATGGGCTGGTCAGTGGGGTTTGGATTGAATAGTCAGGGATGATGTTTAGCTCTGAGCAGAGGCCAGACAGCAGCCTGGAACAGCTGTGCAAGTACAAAAGGACTCTGTTTCCAGGGCTGGTACCTTGGCATCCATCACTAGCACAAAATCCATAGGTAAAGCTAATGCATGGGGAGAAAAAAGAGGTGAGAATTGTCTTCTGAAGCAAATGCCAGCTCCTGTGTGGGTCCAGAAGCTGTTCTCTACTGCTGCAGCACTGTGTGCTCTTGGCTGACTGCTGGCTTCCTCGAGAGCACAGCAACGGCCTTGTGTGAGAGAAAATCAAAGTTCTGCCGTCTAAGCCATGGCCTGATCTGTTAAGAAAAGACGGTTTCAGTTTTCCTTTGGTGCACTGGGTCAGGGGTTCCTGGTCTGTCTCTGGACTTATTAATTGGATTTACTCCTGATGTCTCTAGAATTGCAGATTATGGAGTCCTGCAGACTATAGCTGTCAGTGGTTTTCATTTTAAAATTACAAAAGGGTGGGTTCTTGCTGGTTTTACTTCTCTTCTTCCCTTTTCTAATCATGCACCAAAGTCTTTCAGTATTACGTATCAGGAGGCTAGCTCAATCTGGCTGATATTTAAGGACAGGTTTTCAAATGAGTTAGCTGGGCAAGATGAGTTACAGTTGCTTCCCCTATGTATGTACATGGTTGCCCTGGCTGGATGCCCAGACCACCACATACCTGGGCAGTATGAAAATCTGATCATGAATTTCCATTTTCCTGTGGTCTGAGTAAATAAAAAAAAAAAAAAAAAAGAGCCTGCTGTAGCGTTAGCTACTGTACCAGGCTGGGGAGGGTTCAGGTCCCGGGTTTCCAGCTCAGTGACCGGTGTTAATGCCAAGTGAATGAGTGGAGCCGTGGAAGTGCTCTGCCAGCGCCCTGTTCCTTCATGCACTCGGCTGAAGGGCTTGCTTGTGTGAGAGGGGCTCTCTGCTGGAGTCACTGCATCCATCGCCCGCTGCTGCTGCCAACACAGGAATCCGCTGGTCTCAGTCTATTCCTCTTGCCCTCCATCTACATGCTCCCAGCCTCTCAGTTCCCAAGTGAGCCCAGGAAAATGAGGATTTGGTATATCCCTTCCTCCCAAAGCCTCAAGTGCAACCTGATGCAGCTGTCAGTCTTCAGCAGCAGCACTGGTGCTGTTAAAAAGCTCCTGACATCAACAGAAGTGGCACTGATACAGCAGAAAGAGTAACGCAACGGGTGCAGAGGAAAGCTTCATCACTTCTGAGAAAGAACAAGATGCTGGCGAGCCTGCCCACTAATAGGATCCTGCACAAAAAGTGGTACGGCTGGTAGTGAGAATGGAGAGAAAGCTGGTGGGTCGAAGCGCAGGTGGGTCCTGCAGCAAGGCGAGGAGCTTGGTGACTGTGGCCTCGCAGCTCCCCGCGCAGACCTGACCTGGCAGCCCCAGGAGGTGCCTGGGGTGGGCGTGCTGATCGCGGGGCTGTGCTGGGGAGGGTTTGCTCCTCTTCCCCAGGGTGTGAGCTAGAGCCAAGCAGGCCAAGGATGACTTGTCAACCAGAAGAAATGCCAAGCCAGGGAAAAGGTTGTTCTTGGGCTGCAGAGTGTCTGACCCAGTGAAGAGCATTGCATCTGGGAGAGTTACAAGGCTCCTGTCACACAGCAGGTCAGCATTGCTCTGTGGTGGGGATTTTCCCCACAGCAAGTGTTTTCCCATGTTCTGAACCCCCTTCCTGCAGGCGGCCGGTGTGTTTTGGCAGGGGTTGTGCCTTGCCAGCTGGCCCTGTTCTCTCTCCTGTGCCTCTGCTTCCAGCAGCACAGCTGGGGGCCTTCCCCTGGGCAGCTGCAGAGCTGGTCCCAGGCATCTCTAATGGGCCCATTATGCCAGATGTGTTCACTGCTTTTGGAAGAAAATAGAACTGATTAACACCTGAGCTGGTGCACGAGGCTCCCGAGTTGGTGTTAAAGGAATATTAACGAGTGCACGCTGATTTGGAGAGCAGCTTTTACCATGCTGTCAAATGCACGTGTTAGTTGGGTTGTTGGGAGGCTGGATGGCCTGGGGGGTGGCCGTAGTTATCAGTCCTCCTAGTCAGGCTGCCACTTCGAATCTGGGCCAGGCTAAGTTAAAGAGAGACGTCTGCTTCAGTGCCTGTGAGGAATGAGCTGTTGGTATCAGTCATCGCCTACGAGACAATACCCACATCCTAGGAAACGCTCGAGCTTGTTTCTTCAGCGTGGATGTCTTCCGTCAGCCCCAACAGCTCCTGAGCATCTCGCAGTGCATTTGCTGGTCATGGCTGCAGATCAGTGATTGCTACTAAGGGAAAGGCCAGGTTGTATCAGCATTGTGGATAGATATTAGGGTTGCCTGACACTCTGGAAATGGGGTTTTGCTAAAACTCTGAAGGATTCCCTTTGTTCTGCACAAAATTTTCTGCGTCCCTTTCTTTATCACAGATGATGGGCCAACAATAACGGGTTTGTCATGCCTATACCTTGGATTCAGACCTTTCTGCTAATGAGAGTATGGGAAGCAATGTTACTGGGCTGTAAAATAGCTCCCTGTGTTGTCCCCTTAGCCAGCTTGCCCAAGAATACTTACTGTGACATCTGTTTTGGAGCTGGAGTCTTGAACGTCCCTGGTGAAGCAAGCTAGGCTATCTGATGTGTTCCCTGAGGATCTTTGCTGGTGGCATGACAACAGGAATACGCTGAGAGGAATTTGACTGAATGAGACAACACTCTGACGTGCTCCCTGCAGATGCCTGGAGAGCGGGTTTGGAAAGGCTTCTTGGGCTTGCTGAAGGAACAGAAATTGTTGGACCCGTCATCAGCATGCTGGTCAGCCGGGATCTCGCTAGCTACCCGTGTGTGTCGGAGCTGGTCCTTCCCTGCTGCCACTGGAGAGCAGCACCACTGATGCTTAGCCCTGGTAGAGATCTTCATCCAGAGGCCCCAGAGAGCTGTATGCGGACAATAGTACGGATCACCCCTGGTTCACAAGGGCAGTGGAAAAAGCAGCGAGTGTAGGCTAATTGTTGTAACCTTCCCTTTCCAGCGTGAGCTGTATCCCTCCCCAGTAAGGCTCGCTTTTCCTACCACATCTGCAGAAGGGCTGGTGCCTCCGCACAGCCCCCGCCTCAGCTCTCCTTCCCCCTGAGCTCACAGTTACCATGCTCCCTCCCCTGCAGTAGGCACGGGTGCTTAGTTTGGCAGGGAGCGGTGCTGTGCTGCTGGAACAGCTGTGTAACTCTTCTCCCAGGCTGTTGCGCTGCTGCACGTCAGCTTTAAAATTACTCCGAACTACATACTGTTGATCCAGCTGTTTCTGGCAGAAGACAAGTTAACAGTGTGAAATGGCTAGCTGGCTTCCGAGTCCAGGGAAGATAACTTCTTCAGTATCTCCCCAGAAAAAAGGAGAATTGGCCAGCTACCTCTTCAGCAGGAAAAAAGACCCTGCCCGTCCCAGTCCAGTATTTCTTTGCCTGTACCATCACTTCTGCTGCAGCCTTGAGTGGAAGTAATTGAAACTTGTTGCATTTGGACATGGTGTAGGGATGCTTTTGGGGTGGATGGCAGGTAACCCTTTCTGTTTTTTCTCCAGTGCTCACCCGGCGTCAGAGAGAGGCAAGAAGTAAAGCTACCAGTGGTGAAAGCGGCCCAACATCCTTAGACATTGACAAGTAAGTAGGTATGCTTGCTTCTCCAAGATTGTTTCTGTGCTTCCATTCTAGCTTGCTTGTGGATGTCTTTATTCCTGTATAAATGCTGGCCATTGGCCTTATAGCAATGTTTCCCTAAGAAATTGCCTTCCCTCAGTGCCTCTTGTTGCAGTGCTGGCTATATTTAAACCGAAGCAAGAGGCATTAGCTGTTCTCAGATTGTTTATTTTTGCACTAATTTCCTTTCAGCCCAATCCATGGTGGGTCAGGGATGCATGGTCTCTGGCTGCTGTGGGGGGAGCTGTAGCTGAAATGGTGCTAACTCAGGCAGTTTCTAATGGGAGATTTGAGCTTGGTAACCCCGGGAAAGGAAGAGGCTAGGACAGGGAGGCTGTCAACATGGCACCTGTAGTGATATTCTTAATTAAATTAGACTTTCAGAATAGCAGTGGCTTTGTTTAATCTCTTCCCATGCAGCCCCTCCTCCTGCCACCCACACAAAGCATCATAAGAGAGGATCTGACAGTAAAATCCCTGCTATGGAAGCAATTTTGCTGTTACAAACAGTGGATGGCAACATCACTAATGGAATTAGGCTAATTATAGAGAGGACAGCTTCTGTTTAGACACATTATCTGGGTAATCAGCACTGACTGGAAAGAAAATACGGGAAAAGTATTGCAGAGTTTTGCTCGATGGGGGCTCTCCATATGGATTTTAGAGCCTGGGGTGAGTTTTACTAGGAGAGTACTGCTTATCAAACTGAACACAATGCTGCTGGGGCGGGTCCCTGGGGGCTCGTCTCTTCTTGGAGGTGGTCCATTCCTGAACAGCTCCCCGGGTGGATGCTCCCCTCCTGATGAACCGGTGCCCTCTTCTGCACGGTTTGGTGGCCGCCGAGAGCTGGTGTGGAAGCAAGTGTAGCTGTGTAAATCCACGCCTGACCTTCATCTTTCACCCAAGACAATTTTCTTCCCAAGCATGCTCAGTCGTCCTGCGTGAGCCTGGGCATCTTCTACACAAATGAGGGGGTTTGAGGAACACGCTGTGCCAGCCCCCCAGCAGGAGCGCGTGCTCTGCATTCCTCTCCCAACATGGCATGATGTAAAATGGAGACAGTGCAGAGAAAGACTTGATTTACTAGTCAGACAAGTTCATCCAGCCCTGGTAAAATGTCTCTCTGATTTAACACACTTGGTTTGCTTTTCAGGCAGAATTCAACTCCCCTTTGCAAAGCCCTCGCACTTCATTTCTGTGGATTTTGACAGGGTGCTTTATGTCTGGGGAGAAATCAGTGGTGTTTGAGATAGTTAAATGAGCAGATTTGATTACCGTCCCGCTGCTGCAGCAGCAGGATACAGAGGAACAGGCAGGGAAAACTGATAATCACGCAGTCTTTGCGATTGGTGCCGGCCTGACTCCACTGAGCGAGACCCGATCTGGTGACATGTCTTCTCCGTGGCGTGGCCTGGAGGAGGAAAGTCACCGCTGGTGGCTGGGAGCCCGGTGCAGGGCGAATCCTAATGCAGTGCTCTGTCCTTTGCTGCCTGGCAGGTGTGAGAAGTGCTACCTCTGTAAGTCACTGGTGCCACTGCTGCAGTATCAGAGGCACGTGGACAGCTGCCTTCAGGCTGCTAGGCAAGCTCAGGGAACCAGGAGGCTGCGAAGCGCCAAGGTGAGGGGCGACCCTGCAGACCGTCTCCTTTGCTTTGCGCTGGGTTTGGGGCTGGGTTGGCAGCAGGAGCTGTTTCCCTCGTTGACGGGATGAGCTGACCTGGCATAGGGTTGCCTGTCCCTGTGGGCCACTGTGGCCAGAGAACTTGTTGCCCTTCTTCCCGCAACACTCTGCAAGAGCATGGACCAGTCCCAGGGGTGAGCTAATCCAGCAGAGCTGCCAGTAACCTCTCCAGCAGGCAGGCAGCCAGGGCTGTCCTGCTGCCAGACAGCGTGCCTCAGTCCTGCAGGCTTCCTCGGCTGAATATAGATGGAGGGCAGTGTCAGGGTGACAAGCGTATCTGACTCTTTCCACAAGCCCTTTCCCATGGGGAAGGCTTCAGAGCCGGAGCAGGCAGCATCCCAGGAGAAACGTGGGGGAGCGAGTGCGGTGGAGGTGTGCCGGGTGTGAGGGATGTGCCTTGCTAGAGGACTTGGGAGGCAGGAGCGTGGGTAGCAGCTGGCTCACAGCCACTCGCCAGGTGTTTGCCCCCACCGTGCTTTCTCCTGCTCGTGGCAGTCCCAGAGGAGCACAGAGAGGGTCCTTCCAGGCCTTCCTGCTGGTTCCTGCAGGCAAAACCCTAGTGCCACAGCTTTGCCTGTGCTCAGAAATGTGATTCTCAGCATGAAGATGCAACATGATGTCTTAGTTTTGTATAATCCCTTAAATCCATCACAGGCCTCAGCCCTTTGGGGATTCAGATGCAAATGATGAGATTTCTGGTTGATGGTTTTGGCTGGGATACAGCCAAGTGCTGTGTGGTTCAGAGTACTGCAGGGCACGGCTGCTCCTGCATGTCACCAGCTCCATGGGGGCTGTTTGACTCTGTCCCTGTGCCCCACAGCCGGCTGGCGTGCAGGGTCCTGCACACAGGCACGGGCACAGGGCATGGGGGAAAGGTGCTGGAGCCGGGTGGCCCTTTGGGACAGCTCGGCAAGGCTCTGTGTTTCCTCTGGCCCTGCCTTGTGCCGAGGTGGCAGCTCAGGTGGCAGCTTGCTGGGGGAGCAGGTCATGCCGGGCATGGGCTGGGCTGTTGGAAAGCTTCCTAGTGGCACCGTTGGGCTTGTGGGTTCCTGCCGTGGCCCATTTTGGGGTACTTTGCAGCTCCAACTCTGCAGCCAGGATGCCAGTGCCTTCCAGAGCAGTTCTGGGGGCAGGGAGCAGCCAGGAGGGGGGACTTTGCTGGGCCAGCAAGGCCCAAAGCAGCCAGGCCAAGTGGTCTTCCCTTAGCCTGTGTAACCAGCATGGCTGCATCTTCCCAGGGGCTGAGAGGGGGCACAAGATGTGCGTTCCTCGTCTGGCTGTGGCCTGGAGGAAGGCCCTTACCTCCAGCGCCAAGCCCCTGTGCCCTCAGACAGAGCAGGATGGAGCCTGCCCTCGGAGGCACAGTGCGGGGGGATGTGCCCGAGCCATGGCAGAGCCCCTGGTGCCCACATTTCTCTGTTACGACCCCATGCTTGCTGGCTGGGCTTGAGGGTGGCTTCCTGCACCCTGGCCTCCCTCCTTATCGGGCTCTGCTTTGTTAACTGCTCTCAGCTGCCTCTGCTCAGGCACCAGTCAGGCTGGGCACGGGGCAGTGCCCTTCCCGTTGGCGGCTGGCCGCGCTCAGCTGGAGGCCCTGGAAATGCATCCTTTCCTCTTGTGCCCAGCCTGACTCCGTGGGCTGGGGGAACATGTGGCCACAGGGCCACCCTGGCTATGGGGTTCCCTTGTAGCAGCGCTGTGACAGTGGTTCTCCTCTCCTTGTCAGGACGTTGGAAGGCAGGAGAGGGGACTCCTCAGGATGCTGGAGCTCTCGGAGAGCAAGTTTGCAGGTGGGAAGCTGCTTTCTGTGCCTGCCTGGCTGGGTCAGGGCTGCCCTTTCCCAGCTCTCCCCTTTCGGTCCCGGCTCGGCTTGGGCTATGCTGGGACAGCAAAATTTCCCCTTGAAAGGGATCTGTTCTTCCTGAGCAGAGCAGGAGGCTGTGGGCTTAGCTGGCCGTTGGCATCCCCCAGCTGGCTGCACACATCCCTGCCTGTGCCCGCTGGACCTGTGCCAGTGCCCAGAGCCGTCGCAGGGGTAGGGGTGTGCTCTGAGCCATTGCACCAAGAGACGCCCAGCTTCCTGGGGGGGTGGCAGGGTGCTGCTGTCCCTCCCTGCACACTGGTGCTTCTCTCCATGGGTCCAAGGACAGGAGGAGATGAGAGGGAGAAATGCTGTCAGCAGCATCCTCCTTCCCTTGCCCATGGCTCACGCCAGCGGGCGGCCAAGCAGGGCTGACGTGTGCTCCTGTTGCAGGCGCTGATGCGGGAACCCCCCTCGCTGGACTAGGAGACCAACACTCCCCTCCTGCACTCTCAGCCAGAGCCGGGGGGGCGGCGACAGGCAACCCCCGCTCCCTTCGGCACCTTCCTTTCAACATCTCCCCTGTGAAACCTGGCGTCTCCTTGGAAGCCACTGACTACGTGGTGGACTCGGAGCCGCACGTGGCTCTTCGCTTGGGCAGCCAGCAGCAGACCAAAGGCTGCCGCCGGAGGAAGCGCAAGTTCTGAGGCCAGCGATGCAGCAGGCCCCCCCAGCGGCTCCCTGTGCCCCGGCGAGGGTCTGCACGGCACCGTACCCCTGCTTCACCTGCAGCCTTGTTCTCCCACCCCCCTTTTGTATGTTTTATACGACCTGTGCAGGGAACGCCGGGTGGAGAAGTGACTGTGTGTTTTATAGGTGCCTGTGCAGCTTTGCTCTCTGTTAAAGAAATGGAAATATATTTATGTATGTTTTTATGAAACTGCAGCAACACGGAGGAGCTGTGCTGTCTTTCTCTGGGGAATGGGAGGTGCTGGAGGGAGGAGAGGAGGAACAGCACGCTTCCCGAGGCCTGTCCTTGGGCTCTGGGGGGGGCGGTGTGAGCTCGGGGACCCCCTGGGCAGGGGCCTATGGTGCCCGATGCTCTGTGGAGCAGCACATCAGCGACCTTCCCAGCTGGGAGCTGCGGCGGGCACCTTGGTGTGAGCTGACAGCCGCAGCCAGCGCATGCAGAGACCAGTGGAGTCATGACCGCGGTGTCACCATGTCCTTGGTGGCTTCTCTGTCTGCCGGGTGGCTCGGCCGGGCCGCGTGCTGCTGAGCGCCCGGTCCCTGTGGCGGGGAGGCCTCTGCCTGCTCCAGCCACTGGCGACTTCAAGGGCAGGATGGAGCCCCGGGCTGGGCCGTGGGGGTCCACCGCTCCCCGGGAGCATCCTCACCGGGAACGGGGGAGGGGCTCATCACTGTGCTGCTTAATTAATGGGACGAGCTGATGCAGAGCTAATGAAAATTCGGCCTCGAATGTACAAGCGCTGATAGGAAACGAGGGCGATGCTGCCCGGCCCGGGGCCGCGGGGAGCGGAGCGGGGAGGGGCCCTTCCCGCGGGGCCGCCCATTGGCCGCGGCGGGGCCAGCGGCGCGGCGGGCCGGCCAATGGTGTGGCGGGGCGCCCGCGGGCGCTGCTTCTGTTGCCAGGGCAACGGCAGCGGCGTTGGCAACGGTCCCCCCGCGCCGCCACCGGACGCCCCTCCGCCACCGGTCCCGCAGCCATGGCCAACCCCGAGCGCCGCGGCGCCCTGCCCCAGCCCGGCCGGTACGGCAGGGCGGTGAGGGCCTCCCGGGAGCAGAGCCCCGCCGCCCCCGGCTCAGACGGCCTCCCCCGGCGGGGTCTGGGCCCGGAGGAGCGGGGCCGTCCCGCCCTGAACCGGTGAGGGGCTCCGGCCCGGCGGCGGCCGAGCGAAGCCGGGTGTGGGGAGGCCACAGTCGGGGCCGGGGATGGGGCTGAGCAGGCTCCCCATGCCCCCCGGGTGTTGCACCTCCCCGGGCAGGAGAGAGACCAGCCTCCGGCCTCTTGCAGGTGGAGGGGAGACGCGGGCAGGGCGAGGCAGGGGCAGCCCCCTTCTCCCCCAGCCCCCGAGGACAGCCCCGGCACCATCGCCGTCGTGGGGCAGAGCTGCCCCCTCTACCCCCGGCTGCTGGGTCGCGATTGCAGTGGAAGGACACTGCAAAGTGCCGATGCTGTTGAGACCACAGCCCCGTGGAGCAGGGACGCAGAGGGGAGGTGGGAGGCAGAGCCGGGGATGGGCCCCCCCAGCCCCGCTCGTGTGCTTGGACGTGGGCAGGCGTGTGTCCTGTCCTCCTGCGGGCTGGGGCTCAGCAGGTGACACGCTGCCTCCCTCCACACAGGTCCCCAGTGAGCCATCAGCTGGGCCACCGGAATGATGGTCCCGCGTGCACACCGGTAAGGCCCATCTGTGCCCCGTGCCCAGCGAGAGGCATCCCCTGCCCTTCAGACCTGCCCTAATGAGCTGTCCCCAGGTACAACGAGCCCTGCTGGCGCTCACCATCCCGCTGGAGACGCTGCAGGCGGTGAAGGGCCGCATGCTGCAGGCCATGTGCAAGGGTCTGAGCCGCCAGACACACGCACAGGCCAAGGTGCGGATGCTGCCCACCTACATCTGCTCCACACCTGATGGCACCGGTAAGGCAGCCCAGCCTGGGGACATGCTGGTCTGCTACCTGCAGCCCCGCACACCTCACTGGACGTGGCCCAGGGGGTGCCGGGGAAGGGTGCACTGGTCTCTGGCCAGTTATGGGATCCATAGTTAAGGGCAGCTGCCCTTGCGCTGCCTCTGCCAGTCCCCAGTGCAGAGGCAGAGGCCAGGAGCTGATTCTCTTGGCCTCTGCAGTGGTCTCAGGCTCTCAGGAGCCTCCCCCATGGGTGAGTGACTGTCCCTGGGACAGGGTGGGGATCTGCCACAGGGCAGGTCTCTGCCTGACACCGCCTCTGCTCCCCTGTAGAGAAGGGCGACTTGCTCGTGGTGGAGCTGTGCCAGAGCCACGTCCGGACCCTGTGCGTGACCCTCCTGGGTGACGGGAACCAGAATCCCCAAGTGACACACAAGATCTTCGACATGCCAAGGGACATCATACAGGGCAAGGGGGAAGCGGTACGAGGAGGCCAGTGGCAGAGGGTGGCTGGTGCTGGGCTGCCGAGCACCACGGAGCCTCAGCAGGGCTCCGGGCTGGTGCTGGGGCTCCAGGCTGCCTCCCGCAGCCCGGGTGCTGGGTAAGGGAGAGCAGCCGGTCACCCCTGGCCATGCCTTTGCAGCTCTTTGACTTCATTGCGCAATGCGTGCGGCAATTCCTGGCTGGCATTGGCAGCCCCCAGCATCGCCTCCCCTTGGGCTTCGTCTTCCCCTTCAGCTGCAGGCAGACGCAGCTGGACAAGGTGAGTGGGACAGCCCTGTCCCGGGGACGCGGCCGCCTCCTCCCTGGCACATCAGCGGCAAGGAGTGGAGCTGGCCCAGTGCCGGAGGCCAATGGCTCAGCCGCGTGCTTTCCACAGGCTGAACTCATCTCCTGGTCCAAGGGCTTCAGCTGCAGTGGCGTGGAGGGGAAGGATGTTGTGCAGTTGCTGCAGTCGGCCATCAACAAGCAGGAGGTGGGGGACCATGGGGTGGGGGGGCCTGGCTGGGGGCTGCTGCCGCCGTGGAGCAGCTGACGATGCTCTCGCTTTGTCCCCGGCCAGCTCCACCACGTGGATGTCGTTGCCGTGATGAACGACACTGTGGGCACCATGATGACCTGCAGCAGGGAGGGAGAACCCTGTGAGGTCGCCTTGGTCATGGGTAAGCAGTGGGTACCCCGTGTGCCAGGGTGCTGGGTGCTGGGGGGACGGACTGTGCTGGTACTCACCCCCATCGCTCCCCACAGACACAGGCACCAACAGCTGCTTCATGGCCGAGGCACAGGAGGTGGAGACGGTGGAGAAGACCAGTGGGCAGATGTGTGTCAACACCGAGTGGGGCTGCTTCGGGGACGATGGCGCCCTGAGCGATGTCCTGACCCCCTACGACCAGCGCGTGGACCAGGAATCC